>NC_086449.1:267128646-267428646 GCF_028390025.1 Pseudophryne corroboree | reverse complement strand
ATTGTTGATCCTGGCCACACGTAACATTTGTGAATAGGGCAGTCCTGCCTTCAAGGCTGGTGGATGATGACTAGAGAACCTGAGTAACGTGTTACGGTCTGTGGGTTTTGAAAACACTGATGTCACCAAGCATCCCTCGCGTCTTGCCAATTTAACATCAAGAAACTCAATTTCTTCATAACTTGTGCTATATGTAAACTTGATGGGGCCTTGTGACCTATTAATGCTGTCCATAAATGAACTAAATGATTCTTGAGTACCTGCCCAAAAGACCACCAAATCATCGATGTATCGTAAAAACAATTTAGTAGATTGCATGAACTCAGGCTGGCTCAGGAATAACCTATTTTCTTGAATGAGCATAAAAATGTTGGCATATGTCGGTGAGACGTTCGACCCCATCGCACACACGGCTGTTTGAATATAATATTGAGAATCAAAAAGAAAATAATTACGGTGTAACACTAAGGACAATAATTGTAACGTAAAATCTAAATCAGGCCCCTTATAATTGTGATTGTCCCGTAATAATTCTGCAGTCGCCGCAAGACCTTCATCATGCGGGATGGAAGTGTACAAACTGTGTACGTCCATTGTACACATTAACAAATCAAAAGGACCCTGTGTAAACTCCTGAATTGCAGCCAGAAATGCTGAGGTATCTTTGAGGTAAGTATTTTCATGCACGATGCACGGCTGTAAAAGACTATCCAAATACTGGGACACAGGCTGATACAGAGAGTCCCTTGCGGAAACAATGGGCCGACCGGGTGGAGACGTGGGGTTTTTGTGAATCTTTGGAAAAGAATAGAGGATCGGGGTGACAGGGAACTCCTGGGATAATGCTTTAAAGACCTTATCAGAAATGATGTTATTTTGTTTTGCAGAAAGGAGAATTTGATCAAGTTCTTTTTTAAACACCGCCGTTGGATCCCTTGGCAACTTCTTATATACTTGATGGTCACTCAGTTGTTGTAGCATTTCATTGCGATAATCATGAGTATTTAAGATGACAATCGCCCCGCCCTTGTTGGCGGGGCGGATGACAATGTCCTCATATCGTCCCAAATTAATGAGTGCCGTCCTCTCTGCCCGAGTCAAATTGTATCTCACAGATCTGTTTTCAGCATTATACTTTCGAATAGATTCATCGAGGAGTCTGGTAAAACATTTGATGGAAGGGTTCTGTACCGGTGGATCAAAAGAAGATTTTATTTTCTGCCTGCAGAATTTTTCCACAGGATCTTGTACCACACTACTGTCCGCAGGTGCTGAATTGGCAAAATGTTCACAAAGTCTCATTCTCCTGCTGAATTTGTGCAAGTCCCAACTCCAATCAAAAGAGGAGTGGTTATTTGTCGGGACAAATGCCAGTCCCTTATTGAGTACCGACTGTTCATCTGCAGACAGCACCCTATCCGATAGATTGAAAATTACTTGTACCTCTTCCATGGGGGCCTTCCTACCCCTCTTTTATTGACCACCTCTTCTCGTGCGGACACGTTTGTGTTCTGGTTTAACGTGCGAGTGCGCGCCCCTAAAGGGGCCGACTGGGAGCTCCCTGTGTCCTCTCCCTCTGAGATGGCAAAGTCACTATCACTCTGTGAGGTTGTAATTTCAGTCGGTTGTCTTACTGTCCGTGTTCTCTGGTTCCTATTAAATGATTGTGAATATCTAGGTGTATCTCCATTGATCCAGCGGTATGCACGGTTGTCCTCATAGTCCTGTACTACCTTCAGGCGTTTGACCTTTTTTAAATTTGATAAGGTCCTGTCGGTATTTGTCACATTGATTTTGTAATTGTGTGAGCCAGTCATGTGAGGTGTCTGTTTGTAATGTGACCAAATTATGTCTCTCAAACTTAATTGCGCTACGTGCAACCATTTGGATGTTGGTGGTTCGTTCAGACACCCACATAGTGGTAAATATATTCAGATCAGGCATGCGGTCACGTGCACAACCACATATGTGATCTGCATTATCCGCTGCCCGTGTGGGTACTATTACGTAGGAAAACTATCCGCCAATTCAAGGAACGTGCCAACCAACATCGGTCTGCTATTCGTGCAGCATTAAATTCTGTCAAAAGTGAACAGCCTGTGGCACAACATTTTGCAGACAGGAACCATAGCCTGGCTAGTCTCAAGTACATGATCATTGACCATCTTCCTGATTTCAAACGTGGTGGCAATAGAAAGAAGCAGTTACTTATCATGGAAGCGAGATGGATTGTCCGGCTTGATACTGTTGCCCCACGGGGTTTGAATGAGAAAATTTGCTGGAACAGTTTAACCTGATGTTCAGTGCAGGAAAGGTGTATGGGGCTCCTAGTTATTATAGTGTTGTTACAGTATAATAATTCAATAGCTTGTTTGGCATTAGGGATGTTCGATTTATCTTGCTACATATGTTCCTTGTATCCAAATGTGATCATACTGGTGTTAAGTATATTTATATACTCGATCTATTGGCTCAGTTTGTTAGTTTTCAGTTGTTTACACTGTGACAGATTAATATTCACAAGTGTACATACATAACATACTGTATGTCCGGAGTTCCAGCTCTGGTTTTGTTCTATGTTCCAATATGGTATAGGAAATTTCTGCATGAATTTATCATTGTGAACCATAGGTTATGTCACCCTAAATGGTTGTTTCCCATTTCTGTTTTCAGTAGTCCTGTGATCAGAAGGGGTGTCCCTGTGCCCCACAGTTTATGCATCGGGGATCCGGTGTTGTTTTTAAAGTGTTTTTATTGTTTATTTGTTAATTTTGCCCGGCTCCCACCCACAGCCCTGGCAGCGAGGTGACGTGGGCCAATTGGGCCCGGCGGGGCGGCTACCTTGCTAGCGTCCGCAGCAACCGTGGCTGTTGCCATGGTTGCGGGGGGACGTGCTCGGGGCGCGCGTAAGTGTGATGCCGCTGGTGAGCGCCGGTGGGCTAGCAGCTCTGACGCGACTGCTGCCTCGTTGGTTGCCTTGGTAACCACGGCTGTTGTCATGGCGACGTCGGGACGCGGCCGGGGCGCGCGTAAGCATGACGCCTCTGGTGAGCGCCCCGTCGTGCGGGGGGCGGGCTACACATGTGTTTGTGGTTATGCACACTTAGGGGTCTTTATAAGGCTGGTAAGTTGTTCATTGTTTTATGTTCACCATTCGTTTGTGTTGCTGTGTATCTGTACACATCCTGATGACGGTGGTCTACACCGAAACGTTGATGATGTAAGCATTGGATGATCTTTTTCTCTTTCTTTGAATACAATCTATTGCAAAATCCTATGAGTGCCGTCCCTCTGTTTGGAGATTATTTGTTCATGGCTACCCCATGATTGGACAGGATCACCAAGGTATTTGTTATTGTAGTATTTCTCGTGCCGATATACATGGATATGCAGATATTCAATATATATATTCTAATAATCACAGGGTAGCACATAAAAATACGTATGGCAAAGTTGAAGGTACCTCTGTGGCACAGTCTGATCAAGCAGCCTGGGAGTATACAGTACTTAGTGTAACCCAAATTACCCTAGGAGGCAGAGAGTATGGTGTAATGTGGCATGCCCGTGGTACTGGGTGACATGATGGGCTTATAGAGTACTGGTTAAAGTATCTGAAAGCAATAATATTAAAAATATATACAAACAACACAGAAAACATGAATAAATCATAAATGAGAACAATGGTGCTTGCACCGGTATGTGCAGGCAATCACAGTGTGCAGTGGGTGGATCACTAGCATATAGTGAACTCTTATAGCACACTTAAATGATAATGCAATGGTAAAGCTTAGGCACAGCTTATTAGAAGTTAAACCGCATACCCAGTAGAAGATGAAGGAGCCACAGGTGTTATGTAGCAAGTTACCCTGGGAAATGTACCCTGTGTCTGGCTGCTTAGATTGTTCCACTGGTGATAGCGCAAGATCCTTGGTGTTGATGGCAGCAAGCACAGGAATGCTGACACGTTTAGAGCCCTGTGGCTCTTCCTCAAGGTAGATTTCATCTGCGGCTCCTTCATCTACCACTGTGTATGTGATTTAACTTCTTTTAAACTGTGCATAAGCTTTACTATTGGATTATCATTTAAGTGTGCTATTAGAGCTGAGCTACCTATATGTTCTCTATCCACCTACTGCACACTGTGATTACCCGTACATACTGGTGTAAGCGCCATTGTTCTTATTTATGATTAATACCCCTTTCAGACAGAAAAGTCTGAAAGTCCGGCAATTACCCGGCATTTCAGTGCAGGGTCGTTTTGCCGGGACCTGCCTGACCCCCCCTTCACACAGACATGCAAATTACCGGGTCGAAATTTTCGACCCGGTAATTTGCGAATCAACACGGGTATTTTGTCTGTGTGAAAGGGTCAACCCGTGTCCTAATTCCCGTGTCTCCGACCCTGGTAAATTCCTGGGTCGAAGTCCCGGGAATTACAACACGGGTTGACCCTTTCACACAGGAAAAGGACCCGTGTGTTACATGAAAGTATCGGGTGGGACTGCTTCACCCAGTAATTTCATCTTCTGTCTGAAAGGGGTATGATACATGTTTTCTGTGTTGTTTGTATATATTTCATTATATTGCTTTAAAATAAATTTGTAGTTTAACCAGTACTCTATAGGCCATCATTTCACCTACCGCCAAGGGGGCATGCCACATTACACCATAATCACACAAAAAAGAATTAGTTGAGAGGCTAGCAATATGGCAATGAGCCGGACACAAATGCTTAAGAGTAGAGAATAATGACGATCAACAAGAAAAACCCGGAGCACATACACAGATTTGTTGTAATTTAAAGCAAATGTTTGATCTTGAAATTGCGAATGCATTGAAACCAGCATAGCCAGAAACTCTATTATACCCTTTTCACACCTAAATCCTGGGTCTGATCTGGCTAAAATGCACATTGTTTCAATTATGCCCCATATGTGGAAACAGGTAAAGCTTGTAATACAGTAAAGCCAGCACATGATTTCTCTGCAGTCGTATATAGTGGAAATAAAATCTGAACACCCTGCTTTTTCTAAATATGTACTTTTAGCAGATCAGAGAAGAAACAAGAAATGTTTGAATATACTGTAGGGGGTTATTCAGTATGGATTGCAGACCCTGCTAAAAAAATAAATAATTTGCAATCCTTTCTGTCGCATGCTGGGGGCCGCTCATCCCAGGGCAAGGCCAACAAGCATGCTGAATGGCCTGCCCAGTGGCTGCTACTGCAATTGGCTGCTAGTGCCCGCGCAGGACGGTACCTGCGCGTGCGCATTGCTACTGCATATGGGGTTATTGCGGTTGCATCGCATAGCGATGCAAATGAATAACCCCCATAGTTTGCAAAATCAACAAACATTCAAGGCAGAGCAGAAGAATATAAATAGGTGGACTCATGGCTTCAGTTACTTGTTTATTTTTTTTCTTTTAATCACAATCCTGGGATTGAATCCTTGTAATCCTGAAATCCCAGGATTTCAAACAGTGTCTGGGATTGGAATTCATAATTGCATACCAGCTGACAATAATACGCATACCACTGTCTGAAAGCCAATTTTGTAAAAAAAACTATTTTTCTTTTCATCCTGATTTATCTCAAAGTTGTAAATATTTTAAATTAAAATTAGCTTTAAATACTGTACAATTATTAAAGACCAGAACAAAATGTCAAACAGATGGGATAGGAGGAACAACATTAAAAAAAAGTTGGATTGTCCTGGAGAAAACGGGATGAAGAGTCACCCTGCTCAAACTTCATACCATTTAACAAATCTACAGGGACATAGATGGATGCAGCTGCTGTGTTCGCTTGCAGTGGCCACGTGCATAGGGTCTGTGCACGCGCATCGGTCATAGGACACTATTACGTTTGGATCACATCTAAGATGCGATCACATACTGAACTGTTTTGAGGCTGGTGCACATGCGCAGTTCCCGATCTGTGTGTCCACAAGCACAGTAATGCATTTGGGGTGGGTGCACGGTGGCAACTCAGTATTGGGCGGGCGTGGCTTCGGAAACGGGGCAGGTTCGGGTCATCTGTGTGATGTCACATGCGCCTGATGCGACCCAGAAAATGGATGCTCTGTGTCTGCCTTAACAGCCAGGCTGCGGAGGCAGGGGGGCATCTACAATTCAGCAATGTTATCGCAAATTGATCTGGCAGCAGATTGAGAGGCAAGTAGAGAATACTGCACTCTGATTGATGGATAGCTCCAGCCATCCGCCATTCAGCATGTTGACAGCCTTTCACCATCTGGTTGCATGCTGGGAGGCATGTAGAGAATGCCTGGCCACTGTGATTGTGTATAATTCCCAATCAGAGCAGTCCGGTAGCATTCTCTACCTGCCTGCCAAGAAGCCCTGGAGACACCAGCCAGGGGGGCATCTACTCGAATGCCCCTAGAATCGTGGGTCCCTGGGTAGTTGTCCAGTGTTCCATACAATAAGATGGCCCTGCACAAACGTGTATACCAATAATATTAGTGGAAATGGTTATTCAAAGTGTTTCAACATTCTGCTAGAATATAAACCTTTTCCCAAGTCTTAATTCTCTACAGCAGATTTATTGTTCTAAGTGTTCCTATATCTTGCAACATCCATTGAAAGGCAGTGGCAGGAGTTGGGCAGAGAAGCTAGTGCTGTATGAGGGTCATTCCGAGGTGATCGCCCGCTAGCAACTTTTTGCAGCGCTGTGATCAGATAGTCGCCGCCTATGGGGGAGTGTATTTTCGCTTTGCAAGTGTGCGAACGCTGTTACAGCCGAAGGCACAACATTTTTTTTTGCAGTTTCTGAGTAGCTCTGGACTTACTCAGCCGCTGTGATCACTTCAGTCTTTTTGGTCCCAGAATTGACGTTAGACACCCGCCCTGCAAACCACGCCTGCGTTATTGCAAACACTCCCAGAAAACGGTCAGTTGACACCCACAAACGCCCTCTTTCTGTCAATCACCTTGCGATCAGCTGTGCGGATGGATTCTTCATTAAATCCATCACCCAGCACTGATCCTCTTTGTACCCGTATGACGCGCCTGCGCGTTACAGTGCATACGCATGCGCAGTTTTGCTGCGATTTAACCTGATCGCAGCGCTGCAAAAAGTTTATAGCGAGCGATCAACTCGGAATGACCCCCAATGTCCCTTTTGTGATATGGAGTATGGAGGATCTTGGGTAGAAAAGATAGCTGTGTACCTGCTATGCTGCCATAGGGTAGAAGTGCATAGGTACCAGCATTGCAGGGTGCAGCAGTGGAAGTGTCAGCAGGTTTTACCTGCACCTCTGCCATCACAGACAAGCAGCTAGAGGAGGTCTGTTCCGTTGGGCTCCTGTTAGCCCTTTGCCACTGCAGCCCCTATCCTTCCATGTGTTATGCTTTATCCTATTGATAGCATCAGAACGCCAAATTTTACTTTCCAGGTCTGTAAAATACTAGCCAGGTGGTTAGATCTTTGTGTTGTGTTTTACTGCAGCACATTGCAATATTAGCTTTAGCATTTGTACAGATTCATTAGGAAGGTGAAGACTGATAGTTATATCATTGCAATTAGCTCTTGTCTCTTTAGTGCATGGCACTGTAGTTAATGTAACAGAGCTGCACCATTTATTTATTTATTACCAGGTATTTATAATATATAGCGCACACATATTCCCCAGCGCTTTACATAGAATATTTGGCCATTCACATCAGTCCCTGCCCCAGTGGAGCTTACAATCTATATTCCCTATCACATGTACACACAGACACATTCACGCTAGGGTTAATTTTTGTTGGGAGCCAATTAACCTGCCAGTATATTTTTGGATTGTGGGAGGAAACCGGAGTACCCAGAGGAAACTCACGCAAGTACGGAGAGAATATAGAAACTCTGCACAGTTAGGGCCATGGTGGGAATTGAGCCCATGACCTTAGTGTTGTGAGGCAGTAATGCTAACCATTACACCATCCGTACTGCCACCATATTTTAACATTAGAAAATAAGTGTCAGTTACCTGTTTGTGATCTGGTAATTGTCATATCCAAGACTCACCATGAATAAAGCAAAGAAAATGTTTGTGTAACGATGTACAAAATGGAAAAACAATGTACAATTTGGGAAAAATAGCATTCACCTGTGACTTTGCTTTTCAGAACGACTTACCTTGGATGGAAAAGACATTTTATAAGCGGGATTGTGTTTCTATAATACCAAGTTCAAGAGAACCTCACAGGTAAGTTTCTCACGTCTTACTACAGTATAAATTTAAAGTGATGCTAAGTAATAATGTTCTGAAAAATACATGCAATGTACTTATTATCACCAAATATGTTTCTCAATCACACAGAGCAACCACAAATCACTTGCGACCTGACTCAAAATACCTACTATATACTAGAGATGAGCGGGTTCGGTTTCTCTGAATCCGAACCCGCACGAACTTCATGTTTTTTTTCACGGGTCCGAGCGACTCGGATCTTCCCGCCTTGCTCGGTTAACCCGAGCGCGCCCGAACGTCATCATGACGCTGTCGGATTCTCGCGAGACTCGGATTCTATATAAGGAGCCGCGCGTCGCCGCCATTTTCACACGTGCATTGAGATTGATAGGGAGAGGACGTGGCTGGCGTCCTCTCCGTTATAGTAGAAAAGAGTAAAGACTGAGTGACTTAGTTATAATTGTGGGGAGGATTGGGGACGGGGAGCAGCTGTTAGGGAGTACAGTGATTTAGATTAGGAGAGAGAGAGAGAGAGAGAGAGAGATTGACCTGATTTACTGGAGCTTAGGAGTACTGTAGAAGAGAGTGCAGAGTTTACTAGTGACTGACCACAGTGACCACCAGACAGTGCAGTTTTATTTAATATATCCGTTCTCTGCCTGAAAAAAACGATACACACAGTGACTCAGTCACATACCATATCTGTGTGCACTGCTCAGCCCAGTGTGCTGCATCATCTATGTATATATTATATATCTGACTGTGCTCAGCTCACACAGCTTATAATTGTGGGGGAGACTGGGGAGCACTGCAGTGCCAGTTATAGGTTATAGCAGGAGCCAGGAGTACAAGACAGTCACATACCATATCTGTGTGCACTGCTCAGCCCAGTGTGCTGCATCATCTATGTATATATTATATATCTGACTGTGCTCAGCTCACACAGCTTATAATTGTGGGGGAGACTGGGGAGCACTGCAGTGCCAGTTATAGGTTATAGCAGGAGCCAGGAGTACATATTATATTAAAATTAAACAGTGCACACTTTTGCTGCAGGAGTGCCACTGCCAGTGTGACTGACCAGTGACCTGACCACACTGACCACCAGTATAGTTAGTAGTATACTATATTGTGATTGCCTGAAAAAGTTAAACACTCGTCGTGTGACTTCACTTGTGTGGTGTTTTTTTTTTTATTCTATAAAAAACTCATTCTGCTGACAGACAGTGTCCAGCAGGTCCGTCATTATATAATATATATACCTGTCCGGCTGCAGTAGTGATATATATATATTTTTTATATCATTATTTATCATCCAGTCGCAGCAGACACAGTACGGTAGTTCACGGCTGTAGCTACCTCTGTGTCGGCACTCGGCAGTCCGTCCATAATTGTATACCACCTAACCGTGGTTTTTTTTTCTTTCTTCTTTATACATACATACTACGACATCTCTTTATCAACCAGTCTATATTAGCAGCAGACACAGTACAGTACGGTAGTTCACGGCTGTGGCTACCTCTGTGTCGGCACTCGGCAGTCCGTCCATAATTGTATACCACCTAACCGTGGTTTTTTTTTCTTTCTTCTTTATACATACATACTACGACATCTCTTTATCAACCAGTCTATATTAGCAGCAGACACAGTACAGTACGGTAGTTCACGGCTGTGGCTACCTCTGTGTCGGCACTCGGCAGTCCGTCCATAATTGTATACTAGTATCCATCCATCTCCATTGTTTACCTGAGGTGCCTTTTAGTTGTGCCTATTAAAATATGGAGAACAAAAATGTTGAGGTTCCAAAATTAGGGAAAGATCAAGATCCACTTCCACCTCGTGCTGAAGCTGCTGCCACTAGTCATGGCCGAGACGATGAAATGCCAGCAACGTCGTCTGCCAAGGCCGATGCCCAATGTCATAGTACAGAGCATGTCAAATCCAAAACACCAAATATCAGTAAAAAAAGGACTCCAAAACCTAAAATAAAATTGTCGGAGGAGAAGCGTAAACTTGCCAATATGCCATTTACCACACGGAGTGGCAAGGAACGGCTGAGGCCCTGGCCTATGTTCATGGCTAGTGGTTCAGCTTCACATGAGGATGGAAGCAATCAGCCTCTCGCTAGAAAAATGAAAAGACTCAAGCTGGCAAAAGCACAGCAAAGAACTGTGCATTCTTCGAAATCCCAAATCCACAAGGAGAGTCCAATTGTGTCGGTTGCGATGCCTGACCTTCCCAACACTGGACGTGAAGAGCATGCGCCTTCCACCATTTGCACGCCCCCTGCAAGTGCTGGAAGGAGCACCCGCAGTCCAGTTCCTGATAGTCAGATTGAAGATGTCAGTGTTGAAGTTCACCAGGATGAGGAGGATATGGGTGTTGCTGGCGCTGGGGAGGAAATTGACCAGGAGGATTCTGATGGTGAGGTGGTTTGTTTAAGTCAGGCACCCGGGGAGACACCTGTTGTCCGTGGGAGGAATATGGCCGTTGACATGCCAGGTGAAAATACCAAAAAAATCAGCTCTTCGGTGTGGAGGTATTTCAACAGAAATGCGGACAACAGGTGTCAAGCCGTGTGTTCCCTTTGTCAAGCTGTAATAAGTAGGGGTAAGGACGTTAACCACCTCGGAACATCCTCCCTTATACGTCACCTGCAGCGCATTCATAATAAGTCAGTGACAAGTTCAAAAACTTTGGGTGACAGCGGAAGCAGTCCACTGACCAGTAAATCCCTTCCTCTTGTAACCAAGCTCACGCAAACCACCCCACCAACTCCCTCAGTGTCAATTTCCTCCTTCCCCAGGAATGCCAATAGTCCTGCAGGCCATGTCACTGGCAATTCTGACGATTCCTCTCCTGCCTGGGATTCCTCCGATGCATCCTTGCGTGTAACGCCTACTGCTGCTGGCGCTGCTGTTGTTGCTGCTGGGAGTCGATGGTCATCCCAGAGGGGAAGTCGTAAGACCACTTTTACTACTTCCACCAAGCAATTGACTGTCCAACAGTCCTTTGCGAGGAAGATGAAATATCACAGCAGTCATCCTACTGCAAAGCGGATAACTGAGGCCTTGGCATCCTGGGTGGTGAGAACCGTGGTTCCGGTATCCATCATTACTGCAGAGCCAACTAGAGACTTGTTGGAGGTACTGTGTCCCCGGTACCAAATACCATCTAGGTTCCATTTCTCTAGGCAGGCGATACCGAAAATTTACACAGACCTCAGAAAAAGAGTCACCAGTGTCCTAAAAAATGCAGCTGTACCCAATGTCCACTTAACCACGGACATGTGGACAAGTGGAGCAGGGCAGGGTCAGGACTATATGACTGTGACAGCCCACTGGGTAGATGTATGGACTCCCGCCGCAAGAACAGCAGCGGCGGCACCAGTAGCAGCATCTCGCAAACGCCAACTCTTTCCTAGGCAGGCTACGCTTTGTATCACCGGTTTCCAGAATACGCACACAGCTGAAAACCTCTTACGGCAACTGAGGAAGATCATCGCGGAATGGCTTACCCCAATTGGACTCTCCTGTGGATTTGTGGCATCGGACAACGCCAGCAATATTGTGTGTGCATTAAATATGGGCAAATTCCAGCACGTCCCATGTTTTGCACATACCTTGAATTTGGTGGTGCAGAATTATTTAAAAAACGACAGGGGCGTGCAAGAGATGCTGTCGGTGGCCAGAAGAATTGCGGGACACTTTCTGCCTTCAGCCACCGCATGCCGAAGGGACATCCTGCGTGACACTGCAGTGCCACTCCTAAATGGGCCCGGTGTTTGTGTCGGCCACTAGGGTCGCTTATCTTACTCACACAGTCAGCTACCTCATTGCGCCTCTTTTTTTCTTTGCGTCATGTGCTGTTTGGGGAGGGTTTTTTGGAAGGGACATCCTGCGTGACACTGCAGTGCCACTCCTAGATGGGCCAGGTGTTTGTGTCGGCCACTAGGGTCGCTTAGCTTAGTCATCCAGCGACCTCGGTGCAAATTTTAGGACTAAAAATAATATTGTGAGGTGTGAGGTATTCAGAATAGACTGAAAATGAGTGGAAATTATGGTTTTTGAGGTTAATAATAATATGGGATCAAAATGACCCCCAAATTCTATGATTTAAGCTGTTTTTTAGGGTTTTTTGAAAAAAACACCCGAATCCAAAACACACCCGAATCCGATAAAAAAAATTCGGTGAGGTTTTGCCAAAACGCGGTCGAACCCAAAACACGGCCGCGGAACCGAACCCAAAACCAAAACACAAAACCCGAAAAATTTCAGGCGCTCATCTCTACTATATACTACAATGTGTATGTAGGCAGGATGTCTACAGTTACTATGTCGGCAGTGACTATGTAGACATGATAAAGCTGAAGTAAGTATCCCGACACAGTTGTAATGCTACTTAAAGCATTTTAACCATGCCGTTATTATAACTTTAACTAGTGATGAGCGGGTTCGGTTCCTCGGAAACCGAACCCCCCCGAACTTCACCCATTTTACACGGGTCCGAGGCATACTCGGATTCTCCCGTATGGCTCAGTTAACCCGAGCGCGCCCGAACGTCATCATCCCGCTGTCGGATTCTCGCGAGATTCGGATTCTATATAAGCAGCCGCGCGTCGCCGCCATTTTCACTAGTGCATTGGAAATGTTAGGGAGAGGACGTGGCTGGCGTCCTCTCCGTTTATTAATAATATTTGTGCTTATTGCTTAATTGTGGGGACTGGGGAGCAGCTGTATTATATAGGAGGAGTACAGTGCAGAGTTTTGCTGACAGTGACCACCAGTATACGTTGTCTGCCTGAAAAACACTCCATATCTGTGCTCAGTGTGCTGCATATATCTGTGCTCACACTGCTTTATTGTGGGCACTGGGGACCACCAGTATATTATATAGGAGGAGTACAGTGCAGAGTTTTGCTGACAGTGACCACCGGTATACGTTGTCTGCCTGAAAAACACTCCATATCTGTGCTCGGTGTGCTGCATATATCTGTGCTCACACTGCTTAATTGTGGGGACTGGGGAGCAGCTGTATTATATAGGAGGAGTACAGTGCAGAGTTTTGCTGACAGTGACCACCAGTACACGTTGACTGCCTGAAAAACACTCCATATCTGTGCTCAGTGTGCTGCATATATCTGTGCTCACACTGCTTTATTGTGGGCACTGGGGACCACCAGTATATTATATAGGAGGAGTACAGTGCAGAGTTTTGCTGACAGTGACCACCAGTATACGTTGTCTGCCTGAAAAACACTCCATATCTGTGCTCAGTGTGCTGCATATATCTGTGCTCACACTGCTTAATTGTGGGGACTGGGGAGCAGCTGTATTATATAGGAGGAGTACAGTGCAGAGTTTTGCTGACAGTGACCACCAGTATACGTTGTCTGCCTGAAAAACACTCCATATCTGTGCTCAGTGTGCTGCATATATCTGTGCTCACACTGCTTAATTGTGGGCACTGGGGACCACCAGTATATTATATAGGAGGAGTACTGTGCAGAGTTTTGCTGACCAGTGACCACCGGTATACCTTGTCTGCCTGAAAAACACTCCATATCTGTGCTCAGTGTGATGCATATATCTGTGCTCACACTGCTTAATTGTGGGGACTGGGGAGCAGCTGTATTATATAGGAGGAGTACAGTGCAGAGTTTTGCTGACAGTGACCACCAGTATACGTTGTCTGCCTGAAAAACACTCCATATCTGTGCTCAGTGTGCTGCATATATCTGTGCTCACACTGCTTTATTGTGGGCACTGGGGACCACCAGTATGTTATATAGGAGGAGTACAGTGCAGAGTTTTGCTGACCAGTGACCACCAGTATACGTTGTCTGCCTGAAAAACACTCCATATCTGTGTTCAGTGTGCTGCATATATCTGTGCTCACACTGCTTAATTGTGGGGACTGGGGAGCAGCTGTATTATATAGGAGGAGTACAGTGCAGAGTTTTGCTGACAGTGACCACCAGTATACGTTGTCTGCCTGAAAAACACTCCATATCTGTGCTCAGTGTGCTGCATATATCTGTGCTCACACTGCTTTATTGTGGGCACTGGGGACCACCAGTATGTTATATAGGAGGAGTACAGTGCAGAGTTTTGCTGACCAGTGACCACCAGTATACGTTGTCTGCCTGAAAAACACTCCATATCTGTGTTCAGTGTGCTGCATATATCTGTGCTCACACTGCTTAATTGTGGGGACTGGGGAGCAGCTGTATTATATAGGAGGAGTACAGTGCAGAGTTTTGCTGACAGTGACCACCAGTATACGTTGTCTGCCTGAAAAACACTCCATATCTGTGCTCAGTGTGCTGCATATATCTGTGCTCACACTGCTTTATTGTGGGGACTGGGGACCACCAGTATATTATATAGGAGGAGGACAGTGCAGAGTTTTGCTGACAGTGACCACCGGTATATATAGCAGTACGGTACGGAAGGCCACTGCTCTACATACCTCTGTTTCGTCAAGTATACTATCCATCCATACCTGTGGTGCATTTCAGTTGTGTGCAGTATATATAGTAGTAGGCCATTGCTATTGATACTGGCATATAATTCCACACATTAAAAAATGGAGAACAAAAATGTGGAGGTTAAAATAGGGAAAGATCAAGATCCACTTCCACAACGTGCTGAAGCTGCTGCCACAAGTCATGGCCGAGACGATGAAATGCCATCAACGTCGTCTGCCAAGGCCGATGCCCAATGTCATAGTAGAGAGCATGTAAAATCCAAAAAACAAAAGTTCAGTAAAATGACCCAAAAATCAAAATTGAAAGCGTCTGATGAGAAGCGTAAACTTGCCAATATGCCATTTATGGCACGGAGTGGCAAGGAACGGCTGAGGCCCTGGCCTATGTTCATGGCTAGTGGTTCAGATTCACATGAGGATGGAAGCACTCATCCTCTCGCTAGAAAACTGCAGTGCCACTCCTAGATGGGCCAGGTGTTTGTGTCGGCCACTTGGGTCGCTTAGCTTAGTCACACAGCGACCTTGATGCACCTATTTTTTTCTTTGCATCATGTGCTGTTTGGGGACAATTTTTTTGAAGTGCCATCCTGTCTGACACTGCAGTGCCACTCCTAGATGGGCCAGGTGTTTGTGTCGGCCACTTGTGTCGCTTAGCTTAGTCACACAGCGACCTTGGTGCGCCTCTTTTTTTCTTTGCATCATGTGCTGTTTGGGGACAATTTTTTTGAAGTGCCATCCTGCCTGGCACTGCAGTGCCACTCCTAGATGGGCCAGGTGTTTGTGTCGGCCACTTGTGTCGCTTAGCTTAGTCACACAGCGACCTTGGTGCGCCTCTTTTTTTCTTTGCATCATGTGCTGTTTGGGGACAATTTTTTTGAAGTGCCATTCTGCCTGACACTGTAGTGCCACTCCTAGATGGGCCAGGTGTTTGTGTCGGCCACTTGTGTCGCTTAGCTTAGTCTCACAGCGACCTTGGTGCGCCTCTTTTTTTCTTTGCATCATGTGCTGTTTGGGGACAATTTTTTTGAAGTGCCATCCTGCCTGACACTGCAGTGCCACTCCTAGATGGGCCAGGTGTTTGTGTCGGCCACTTGTGTCGCTTAGCTTAGTCACACAGCGACCTTGGTGCGCCTCTTTTTTTCTTTGCATCATGTGCTGTTTGGGGACAATTTTTTTAAAGTGCCATCCTGTCTGACACTGCAGTGCCACTCCTAGATGGGCCAGGTGTTTGTGTCGGCCACTTGTGTCGCTTAGCTTAGCCATCCAGCGACCTCGGTGCAAATTTTAGGACTAAAAATAATATTGTGAGGTGTTCAGAATAGACTGAAAATGAGTGGAAATTATGGTTATTGAGGTTAATAATACTATGGGATCAAAATGACCCCCAAATTCTATGATTTAAGCTGTTTTCGAGGGTTTTTTGTAAAAAAACACCCGAATCCAAAACACACCCGAATCCGACAAAAAATTTTCAGGGAGGTTTTGCCAAAACGCGTCCGAATCCAAAACACGGCCGCGGAACCGAATCCAAAATCAAAACACAAAACCCGAAAAATTTCCGGTGCGCATCACTAACTTTAACCCATTTGCTGTGGAATACGAGTGGGACTCATCCTTAGGATATACAGCTAGATTGAGGAGGACTAGCCCCACTCGTCCTCCACAGTGAGGGGCTGCATAACAAAGAAAAATAATTATATTCTCCCTACGACTCCTAAGGACCGGTGGGGACGCCTGGCAAATGGAGGACTGGATTGTTAAATGCTACCGGCTTGTGCATTTTTAAAATAAATAAAAATATAATGTAAAATGCTGGGTATGAAGGACCTCTATCTTCCTAACCCTTAGAACTTAGAAATATGGGACACCCTCACTTGAAAGAAGGGAGTCCATCTTTGAAACTATGGGGGTAATTCAGACCCGATCGCTGCTGTGCGTTTTTGCACAGTGGGCGTTCAGGTCTGTACTGCGCATGCGTATGCACCTCAATGCGCCGGCATCGGTGTATAGCGACGGGATGGTGCAAAAAATGCGATCGCACGGACGATCGCAAGATGACTGACAGGAAGAGGCCATTTGTGGGTGGCAACTGACCGTTTTAGAGAAGTGACCGGGAAAACGTAGGAGAGACCAGGCGTTTGGAGGGAGGGTTTCTGACGTCAGCTCCGGCCCCGATCATCGCAGCGGCTGTGTAAGTCCTGACCTGAGCAGAAACTGCACAAACTGATGTTTGTGCAGTTCTGCTATAAATGCGGTAGCACACCTGCACACGCTAATACCCTCCCCCTGTAGGCGGCGACTTATTGATCGCAGGGATGCAAAAAACGCACCCTAGCGATCAGGTCTGAATTACCCCCTATGTGTCACCCTTAGATCTTATTGGCGGGTGATCAGTGTGATCATCTGGCATAACCACCTGCACTACAGAAAAATCATAAAGTCCAGGGATGGGAAAGATCCCCCAACCTGGCATTCGTGCAATCACAGGCACCCACAGGCACCCATTTTAGAAAGAAGGGGAGCCACTCTTTAAAAAAATAGATCCCCTTAGTACTTTTTGTCTGGTGATCACCTATGAACACCAGACAATGTTACCCTGCACTTCGGAAAATTTAGGTTTTTCATCCGTGGGGCAGGGGGGCACTATGTGACCTCTCACTCCCATATTGACATCGGCAACTTTGTGGGCACCCATATTTGAAAGACAATATTGTGACACCCCACTAAGAGTATCATCAGTTCATGTACATATCTACATTTATACATTTAAAGTAATAGTGTATAATGTGTCCTCAGTGGCGTTACAAGGTGGGTGCAGGGATGCGGCTCCCACTCGGGTGTTACCCTCCGAGTGGTGACACCAAAGGGCCATCTCCTGCTCAGTGGCAGGAGCCGGGTGCTGCACTATAGCATAACGTGCTGCAACCTGGCTCCTGTAACAATGCAGAAGCCAGCACTGCAGATGCACCAGTCTCCGGGGTAAGCCTGCATCCCCCGGACCCACAATGTGCCGAAAACAGGGGTCGGGCGCTTAGCCATGCTCCCTGCCGTGAATCCAACCCCCGTTTGCCAGCAACGGGTGTTGTTAAGTGATGCCTCTGTTTGTCATGCTTAATTTACATTGGTGACAGTGGGCAGTGTTGGATTACATGCTGCATGGTTGCTAGTTGATGCGCCGCATTTGTATGTGATCACATGACACTGGCACGCAGGAGTGGCTCTTGCCACGGGCAAGCAGGATTTTTGCCCAGGGCACCGCATCCTGAAGGGCGCTGCTCCTGATGCGCCACCTGACCGTCACAGATCCCACATGCTGCCGTGCGACATTGTGGGAGCGGCCGCAGACACTAGAGGTCCTAATTGATCTGAGAAGCGGCAGCAGAGACAGCAGCAGTGGTCGGGAAGCAGGAGTGGGGCTAGCGAGTATTTTTTTATTTTATTATAAAAAATTTTTTGTAAGCGGCGCTACTAGGGGCATAACTACAGGGGGCACAACTCTAGAGGGGGCACAGCTACAGGGGGCAAAACTCTAGAGAGTGTACAGCTACAGGGGCAAAACTCTACAGGGGGCACAACTCTACTGGGGGTACAGCTACAGGGGGCACAACTCTACTGGGGGCACAGCTACAGGGGGCAAAACTCTACAGGGGGCACAAGTACAGGGACACAACTCTACTAGAGGCACAACTACAGGGGGCATAACTGTGGTCACACCCTTTCCCTATGAAGCTACGCCCCTATTTTTTTGCACGCGCCTGAGGTGCGCACTAACCCTATTTTGCCTGTCGGGGGGTGCCAAAGGAAACTTTCGCCCTCCATGTGAAACCTCGGTTTCACATGGAGACTTTACATTCCATCATTTTGGCCATGGAGCCAGGGGATTATATGGTATCCCTGGATATACAGGATGCTTACCTACATGTTCCTATAGCACTGTCCCATCAGTGCTATCTCAGGTACGCTATCCTCCAACAGCATTTTCAGTTCCAGGCCCTACCTTTTGGGTTAGCCACAGCCCCCAGAGTATTTACCAAGATGGTGGTTGGGGTGGTAATGGCAGCTTATCTCTGTCAGCAGGGGATAAGAAGTTTTCCATACCTTGATGATCTTTTAATCCTGGTACAGTCGCAGGAATTGCCCCTATGTCATCGCAACAGACAATAACGTGTCTGCAGAAGCACGGGTGGCTCATAAATTGGGCAAAATCATCTCTGGTTCCGTCACAGCGGGTGACTCACTTGGGGGCTGTGCTGGATTCAAGTCTTTAGAGAGTAATGTTACCCCTGAACAAGATATCCAAGGTTCAGTCAAGGATTCAGGACTTGCTACACAGTCAAAAGGTATCCATTCACGCAGCAATGCGTGTGATGGGTTTTGATGGTGTCAACATTTGACATGGTGGAGTATGCACAATTCCACTTGAGACCTCTGCAGTGTCTGATTCTTGCCAAATGGAATGGGTTGCATCCGACGATAAAAACACAGACTATGGTTCTTACGATAGAAGTAAGAAGGTCATTAGCCTGGTGGCTACAGACATCCCATCTGGACAAGGGGAGACCCTTTTGGATATCAGATTTGGAGATTCTGATGATAGATGCCAGTCTCCGACTCCAGGGCTGGGGAGCAGTGCCAGGAAGGTTGTGTTTCCAGGGGCAATGGACCAAGGAAGAAGGTTGCATGCCAATAAATATATTGGAACTTCGGGACATATACATGGCACTGATTCATGCAAAGGACATTCTTCGGGGAAAACCAGTCCAGATCCGCTCGGACAATGCGACGGCAGTAGCGTACCTCAACCATCAAGGAGGACCTTTCATCTGAAAAGCGATGAAGAAGGTAAGTCACATACTAAAGTGGGCAGAACTTCATCATCTAGCCTTGTCCACAGTGTTCGTCCGGGAGTCCTAAACTGGGAAGCGGACTTTCTCAGTTGACACACCATTCAGTCAAGCGAATGGGCTCTACACCCGGAGGTCTTCAAGACTCTAGTAGACAAGTGGGGGTTGCCAGAGATAAATCTCATGGTGTCCCATCTGAACAACAAAGTTCTCGCATACGGATCAAGATCAAAGGATCCCAGAGCGATCTTTGTGGATGACCTGTCGGTGAGATGGGACTTTCATCTGGCTTGTGTGTTTCCTCCAATCACCCTATTACCCAGGGTGGTGAGAAAGATAAAACAAGGGAAAGGTGCCGTGATACTAATAGCTCCGGTTTAGCCCAGAAGGCATTGGTACACTGATCTGCAGAGAATGTCGATGGATGCTCCACTTCTGCTCCCTCAACGTCCAGATCTACTGATGCAGGGTCCTTGTTATCACAGACATCTGGTTCGGCTGTCTTTGACGGCGTGGCTCTTGAAACCTCTATCCTGAAGTCAAGGGGATTCTCACAGCAGGTAATTTAAACTATGCTTAGAGCAAGGAAACCTTCCTCAGCTCGTATTTATCACCGAATATGGCAAACCTATATTCGTTGGTGCAGTGAACAGAAAATGGACCCTAAGTCTTTCAGAGTTTCCAGGGTCTTAGCATTCCTTCAGGCAGGAATGGATAAAGGTTTGAAGGTGGCTTCCTTGAGAGTGCAAGTGTCGGCATTAACTGTATGGTTCCAAAAGAAAATTGCCAATTTACTGGATGTGCATACTTTTTTCCAGGGAATGCTGCGCATTCAACTTCCTTTTGTTCCACCTGCAGTGCCTTGGGACTTAAGTCTAGTCCTGAAAGCCCTTCAAGTTGCCCCATTTGAACCACTTAATAAAGTGGATCTTAAATGGTTCACAGCTAAAGTTCTCTTTCTACCGGCTATGGCGTCAGCTAGAAGAGTATCAGATTTAGGGGCATTATCATGTCGTTCCCCATTTCTGATTTTTCATCCAGATAAAGCAGTTCTCAGAATTAGATCTGGGTATCTTCCGAAGGTGGTGTCTAAATTCCAACTTCATGAAGAAATTGTAGTCCCGACTTTCCAGGTACTGGGCCTTTCTGCGGGAGATGCATCGCTGGATGTGGTCCATGCATTAAGGATCTACAGTACGTGGATCATACCAGTGCCATCAGAAAGACAGATTCTCTTTTCATTCTCTACGGATTTCACAAGAGAGGATGGTCTGCTGATAAGCAGACACTGGCATGATGGCTTCGGATGATGATTTCAGAAGCATATTCTCAAGCTGATCTCCCTGTTCCGGCTAATGGGGGTCATTCCGAGTTGATCGCTCGCTAGCAGATTTTAGCAGCATTGCACATGCTAGGCCGCCGCCCTCTGGGAGTGTATCTTAGCTTAGCAGAATAGCGAACGAAAGATTAGCAGAATTGTGAATAGAAAATTCTTAGCAGTTTCTGAGTAGCTCCAGACCTACTCACAGATTGCGATCAGCTCAGGCCGTTTCGTTCCTGGTTTGATGTCACAAACACGCCCTACGTTCGGGCAGCCACTCCCCCGTTTCACCAGCCACTCCCGCGTTTTTTCTTGGCACGCCTGCGCTTTTCCGCACTCTCCCAGAAAACGTCCAGTTTCCGCCCAGAAACACCCACTTCCTGTCAATCACACTCCGATCACTTCAATGATGAAAATTCTTCGTTCAGACGTGAGTAAATCTACTGAGTTTTGTGTTAAAATACGTAGCGCATGCACACTGCGTACCATGCGCATGCGCATTTTAGCCTTAATCGCTCCGTTGCGAAAATCGGCAACGAGCGATCAACTCGGAATGACACCCAATGTCTCTGCTCACTCTACACGTAAAGTAGGTCTATCATGGGCAGCACAGCGTGGTGCTTCAGCAGAACAGATATGTAAGACAGCCACATGGTCTTCCATTAACACATTCATTAGACGTTATGCCATAGATTCCTTTGCCTCTCAGGACGCTGAATTCTGGTGAAGGATTCTCCTGTCTAATCAGGAGTGTCCCCACCACTAAATTGCTTTGGGAAATCCCAGTGTTATCCTGTGAATAACCTGTGGACCCTACCGGAGAAATATATACGTTATGGTAAGAACTTACCGTTGATATTTCTCCTAAGTCCACAGGGATCCCACCCTGACGCACCTGATTTGAGGATACTTTTACTCACTAACCTCTTCCTTCTTGTACGGAAGGGTGTGCATGGGTGTTCTTATCGCCTGATTAGGGCTATCTATGATGCTCCTGCCTTGAGCTTTGGAATACAACTGATTTACCTGAGCCAGGAGGTGGGGATATATGCACGGGCCCATTGCATACTGGGAGGCCAGAAAGCTTTGACCGATTGGTGCAACTCCGCATTGTGGTGGGTTCGGGATTAGGGATAGGAGTGAAATACTCAATGGAACGCCAATCCTCATTTCTGCTCGAGAGCTGATCCTCACATGATCGCTGGGACCTGAAAGACGATTATGGAGCCTCTGCTGCCTCTGGTAGATGGTAGGAAGCCACTGGACCACGAGGGATATATCAAGACATTATGAATGTTGATATTGTCACTGTCAAAGTGCAGAGCATGCCAACATGCTGTATGTCAACAGTTCAACCCTGTCGACATTCTCATGTTGACCTAATGATTGTCGAACTAAAGACTGTCGAATAGTCATAGCACACCCATTGCATCACATTCAGAGCTATAAGCTGTTGCAAATATCAAATCCTCTTGCCAATCAAAAATATTTGTGCATCCCACCACACAGATCACCCCTATAATTCACCCTCTCCGCTCTTCTAAACCGATGGGAGACACTCACTGCTGGACCACTTTTGACCAATCCCCCAAAAAACCCTGTGAAAGTGACTTGTACCTCTGCTTCCCCATCACCATCTTATGGTAAGTGATTTATCAGACACTGTATTCACATGTGCCCTCATGTGGACAGAGTAGAGGTTCATCCAGCAAAGTACCGATGTTTGGTACTTTGTTCATGCGCCGGACTCATACTGCGCATGTACTGTATGGGTCTGCGACATTGTTAACACTACAGAATCAGACTGTCAGTGATTGACAGTCTGATGCCGTTTGGGGGAGGGGGTGATGATGACCACTGTTTCTCAGTTACATCAGAGGACGGAGGTTTTGTGGCCTCTAGGTAGGAATTGCAGGGTCTGGCTTATGCGACCCCCATGGGTCACGCAATTGGCCAATGGTGCTGGGGAAGATCCAATACTGTGTCCTAGGACACTGTGGGTCATTCCGAGTTGATCACTCCCTAGCTACTTTTAGCAGCCGTGCAAACACTAAGCCGCCGCTCACTGGAGAGTGTATTTTAGCTTAGCAGAAGTGCTAATGCCTGTGCAGCCGAGCTCTTTTAAAACACTTTGTGCAGTTTCTGAGTAGCTCTGAACCTACTCAGCGCTTGCGATCACTTCAGCCTATTCGTGTCCGGATTTGACGTCATACACCCGCCCAGCGAACGTCCAGCCACGTCTGCGTTTTTTCAGACACACCTGTGTTTTTGCAAACACTCCCTGAAAACGGTCAGTTGACACCCAGAAACGCCCCCTTCCTGTCAATCTTCTTGCGGCCGTCAGTGCGACTGAAAACTTTGCTAGAACCTGTGCACAACCACAACGTGCTTTGTACCCGTACATCGCGCGTGCCCGTTGCGGTGCATATGCATGCGCAGAAATGCTGATTTTTAGCCTGATCCCTGTGCTGCAAACAACAGCAGCTAGCGATCAACTCGGAATGACCCCCCCCCCCCCCCCAGTTCTGATCAGTAATGCAGCAGGAGGCGTGATATCTCCAGCTGCATTACCATATTAGAGCTATCGCGATAGTACCTCCAATCACATCTGGATCCGGCCCATGGACAGACAGTGACACATACTGGGCAAACATTCACAGAGGTAGTCATACTGGGCACCCATTTATAGGAACCCTGAATGCTATCTGTATTATATGGTATTAACTAGGATGTTGTCTGTATTGTATGGTGGTAAAGAGAATTATTTCTGTATTCAGCGACGGACTGGGGCTCTATATCGGCCGGGCATTCGTGACTGCGCGCGCTCATCACGGGGGTCGCGCTGCCACGATGTACAGGGGCGTGCCACGAGTCATGGGGGCGTGGACTTGTGGCACGCCCCCATTACCATGGCAACGCTTGCTGGGGGTGGGGGCGCGCCCAGGGCCGGTGCAAGGTTTCTTGGCACCCTAGGCAAAACTTCTGCCTAGTGGCCCTCAACACCATCAATTACCCACTTTCCCAGTCAGTAAGGTGAAAGCGAAGAGGCGGTGTCTTATACATTTCCCAGCCGTCTGACTGCATTGAGTATGACAAGACGTATCGCTCAAAGACATCCTAAATTATTTGATGGGTACACTCAGTGGCACCCCCTTCCCAGATCCTGGCACCCTAACCAGCAGCCTATCTCTTTCTATTTCATTCTGTCTCTCATACATACATACATACATACATACATACATACATACATATATATATATATATATATATATATATATATACAGTATATATATATATATATATATATACACATCCATACACTGCCTCTCTCATGCATACATACATCCAAACACTGTCTCTCTCATACTTACATACATCCATACATACATACATTGCCCCTTTCATACATATACTGTATATCCATACACTGCCTCTCTCATACATACATACATACATACATACATACATACATACACTGCCCCTTTCATAAATATATACATCCGTAATCTGCCTCTCATACATACATACATATATATATACATCCATACACTGCCTCTCTCATACATACATACATACATACATACATACATACACTGCCTCTCTCATACTGTATATACATCCGTGCACTGCCCCTGTCATACATACATGCATACATACATACATACTGTACATACACTGCCTCTCTCATACATACATACATACATACATACATACATACACTGCCTCTCTCATACATACATATATACATCCATACACTGCTCCTGTCATACATACATACATACATACATACATACTGTACATACACTGCCTCTCACATACATACATACATACATACATACATACATACATACACTGCCTCTCTCATACATACATACATACATACATACATACATACATACATACACTGCCTCTCTCATACATACATACATACATATATATATACATCCATACACTGCCCCTTTCATACATATATACATCCATACACTGCCCCTTTCATACATATATACATCCATACACTGCCCCTTTCATACATAGATACAGCCATACACTGATGCTTTCATACATGCATACAGTATATACATCCATACACTGCCTCTCTCATACATACAAACATACATCCATACACTGCCTCCATACATACATACATACATACATACATACATACATATATACATCCATACACTGCCTCCATACATATGTACCTACATACATCCATACACTGCCTCCATACATATGTACCTACATACATCCATACACTGCCTCCATACATACGTACGTACATACATACATACATACATACATACATACACTGCCTCCGTACATGCGTACATATACACATCCATACACTGCCTCCGTACATACGTACATATACACATCCATCCATACATCCATACACTGCCTCCATACATACGTACATACATGCATCAATACACTGCCTCCATACATACGTACATATACACATCCATACATACATCCATACACTGCCTCCATTCATACGTACATATATACATTAATAATGCTGATTTATATACAGGGATGAAAGCTATACCTTAAACACACTTTAAATACACTTTACCATGGAGCCGCTGCGGCCGCTATACTTAATACACACTCTACGTACTCTTTACGCTATTAGCGTAAAGAGTCCCGTACTGTGTGCGGACTTTGCGTACAAACGCCGCGCTGACGGTACAAAGTACACACAGCGCGTACACACTGAGAGATACACCGCAAACCCTTAACAGCTATGCAATTCGATAATAATACACTTTAAACCTTAGCAGGGAAAGGAAGACACGACACCAGATTGTAATTAAACTGCTGGGTTCCGACACCACAGCATATTATTACTGAAAGGGGGTTACAATATATACAATACAATACAATATAACAGAATAATGGCTACAGTCAATGGTACATACGTGATTGGATTTCGCTGCGCTACTCAGTCTGGTCCTCTGTCATCTAGATAGATAACTTTGTGAGTCTTGTGTTTGACCAGGCCTGCAGCAGGCTCTCTTTATTCAATTCTTCCAAAACCTAATACAATAGACACTGTGTGCTCTTCTTCCATTGGTTCGGGGGTGGGACATATCCTGTGCACCGGAGATCATTGGTCAGCTCAAGAAGTGGGCGATGGCTAGGACTTGAGATGTGGTTTTCTGTTGTTTGCATCTGAGTTCCCGCCCCATGACCAGTTAAACCCATCACATTAATCATACATAAATCTGGTATTATTAATAACTTAATGTGGTAATATATAATAATATTCTTATTCCCATCAGATTAATGTTTACGTGACTCTGAACAATATGATCCCACACATGATATGATTATCTATTTCCATCCTCAAGATATACATATATCCACATATATCCATATACTCATATATATATATATATATATATATGTACACACACACACACACACACACACACACACACATACTCCTGCTATTACAATTTGTTAGGAAATATATATATGTGTATATATATATATATATATATATATATATATATATATACACACAAACACATACATCTCCAAGAGTTTAAACTATGAATGTTAATATCTCAGATTTCTAAATGTCTGGTTTGTATCTTGGTTAGCTATTTGCTAATTGAGTTTCTCGCAGCTTCGGTTCCTGGGTATTGTCTCTTCGTTTGTTTTTGTCTTCAGGTGAGACAATGACAAACCAGTACTTATTGTTTTAAATAGAAACTCGGCTATCCTAGTAAACAACGGTGTTTGCCTTCTTCATAGAATTTCAAAGCCTAGTGCAAATAAGGCCATTGTATTTTAGTCTCTGGGAGTTTTAATTTATGTGTGACCGATCTTCATGCTATTTAGGAGAAAAAGCAGACAGTGTGGGATTTATACAATATATAGATTAGATTTATGATATGTCTTTGTGGCTTTTCCATGAGAGTACAAATTCCACTGTAATTACTCATACCACGCTCTAATGCGCAGGACCGCAGGAGCGACCATACGCAATTTGCGAACATGTGCAATCACAGCCGAACACGTACGCACACGGAGGCCATCTATGTGGTGTTTATATGCAATGTATGTGTTGTAATATTTTCTGACTTCGACAGTCCACCCTTTGGCAGTCATCAATAACTGCCACTAACTAATCAATAAACAGGTAAAAAAAAAATAACCTATACAATATATACAAAAGCTTGGATGATCGGGGAAGAGTTGTAGGTGGGAATTGTATGACCTAGTGGGATAGTAAAAAGCATGTATGTATGAATCCATGTCTGAGGGGCATGTATCATCGTGCCATATATGTTCTAGATAAGCTTCGAGGTATTGCGAAGTATACATTAAATCCTTCTCATCCCATATTAAGGGTCTGTAAATGGGCCAACAAACACTACCGAGCTCTTTTCGGCTTTTTTTGTTCCAACAAATGGGGTGCACATTTAGTTGATGATACATGGAGGGGGAAACATATGTGAGTGCTAGTATATGTAGATATCACCTGTCGACTATGTGTGCCATTACCTGGAGGTTGCAGAGATGAAGATAAGACACATATATAAAATACATTCACATAAACATTTTGGGTAGGGCTGATGTCTTTTCCAGATGGATGTATCTGGGCAGAGGGGGAAACAAAAGAAAAACGGGTGAAAGAAACAGGCCATGAAATGAATTTGCAATCCTTATCATAACACTGTCTCTATGGATGGGTCATAAATTAAATCTGCTGCTATAACAGTGCCCTCGCTCCTTAGACTCATCAGATTTGTGCCGTGCTTGCGCCGCATCAGAATTTGAACACACCTAAATATCGGACCAATAATTATGACGACTCCCAGGATATAAAGGAGAAACTTCCCCACACTCATAATGACATTCTGAGCCCACTCTCCTAAACCTGAGAACCATTTGCGTGGGTTCAACCATGAGACCCAGCTGGTCAGTTCATTACTCACAGTCACTAAGGTAAGGTTGTGCTTCCTCCTGAACTCCCACTTCAACTGCAAGATATCGTCCATCTTTTGATCGATGATCTCCGTGGGGTTGTCAGTGCTGTTCGTAATGTACGTACAGCACTTCACACCATATTGAGTTGCCAGAGTAACATAGTACCCACCTGTCACGGCTGTGACATAATTAAGGACCATTCTGTGCTGAATCAGTTCCTTCTTGTAGGCTTGTAACTCCCTTCCCGTATACCTGAAGGTGTCGTCATACATCTCAGTGATATTGTCTATCAAGTTCGCTAGCGTGTGGATATACCTATAATTTATAGTTCTTCTGGCAGTACGGGTGTTGTCTAATGCGAGAAGGAGTTGAATCCCGGTGGATTCGTGGATTAAATCAGAGGCTGCGTGCTCTGCCCTATCTATGAGGTGTCTCTTGATGATGTGTTCATAGTGAGTATGAGTATAAGGAGCCTGAGCACTGCGTTGAATGTCTTTCATCTTATCATGGGTTATGGTCATGACCTCTGGCAGTACTCTCCCAATATAACACAATCCCTCTGAGCTCGGGGCAAGCCACTTGTACGCCTCCCTCCCACATATGAAATAGGCATCATCTGGGAGAACATAGGGGACAAAATATAACATCACCATATTACAAATTTTTCAAGTAAAGAAACCAATCCCTAGTTCTCCCATCTGCTCAGTACAAGTATCAAGCTGGATGATAGGAGCACAATACCCTGGCGATACTTTTCCAACCCACATGGTCTTGCTTCCACAAGTATACCTATACCGGAAATACCTCCCACTTTTGGCTATTTGGCGTACAAGTTCAGAGTCTATGGGTATCCTATCAGCTCTGTGTGAAAAGGTCATTGTCTGGTTATTCCACGTCCCTTCCCAATTTCCCGGTTTTCGGTAATTGGAAATATTAAAACACAATAAGGACCTGTCTACATGATACTGGTGGAGCTTCAAGCTAGGGGGCCTAGAGATATTGAATTTCTTGTCCACCGGTCTCCCACCCCGTAATTCGAGTACCTCATCTATTGCTAAAGGGTACGGTACTAATCCTGACTTGCTCTGACCTTGAGGTACCTGTGAGCACGCCCAGCATTCTGTCTGGTTTAAGACCTTACCCACTAGTGAGTGGTAATCACTCAACGGATGACGGTCCATGTCGATATTAAGGTTCGACTGACATCTCTGGATGCACCCATCCTCGACTATATTCTCACAATTCTAGAACGGTTGTCAATATTCATCAGACAATAACCCCTCACAGTGCCTCCGAGCTCCCTGACTACCAGAGCGCTTACTGATGCCAGCCTTTACTAAAGTGATGTGCTGATCCTGAGATCCTACAAATTCATACTTGCCATCAGAACCCATTCCAGATCCCTGCTCGACCTCTCTGGGACCCTCACCAAAACAAACTGTCCTTATCAGAACCAGAATTACTAACAGAACCCGAAACGCAGTCTCTTGTGATCGATCCATTTCGTTAGGGGAAAGGAGGAAAATAAGAAGGAGAAAAGAAAGGAAAAATGCAGGGGGAGGTGAAAAAAGAAAGTGGTACGACAACCGTTCTAGATCTTGTTACTCTCTGTGCTCAGATGCCCTTCAACAGTCCTGCCACTCAACTTTCCCGGAACAGACACTCCAGTGATACGAGATTCTCTACACTCTGCTCTTTGTCATGAGTTCTCTCCGGGTCAGCGACCTTCTTGCAGTGGGACGAGTGGACCCAAGTCTCTCTTTCGGTGACCTTCAATGCTGTCGTGCTGGTTAACAAGACTTGATATGGTCCTTCCCACCTGTCTATGAGGCAACCTGAGCGTAAGAAATTTCGAATCATCACATAATCCCCAGGTTCAATGTCATTACAATTACTGTTCGGTAGGTCAGGAATCACCAGCTTTAAATTTCTTTGTTGATTTCTCAGCTGCTGGCTCATCCCAACCAAATATTTCACAGTCACTTCATTATTACATTTCAAAACATCCTGGGGGTCTATCATTACATGAGGTTGTCGACCAAAAAGAATTTCAAAGGGTGATAGGTTAAGGGGAGACCTGGGAGTGGTTCTGATGCTGTACAACACTAGTGGCAAAGCTTCTGGCCATGACAATCCAGTTTCAGCCATTAATTTGCTCAGCTTGTTCTTAATAGTGCTGTTCACTCTCTCCACCTTTGCACTCACCTGTGGACGGTACGGAGTATGCAGCTTGCTATTAATTCCTGTCAGTTTGCACATGACCTGAAAGACTTCACCTGTAAAATGGGTACCCCTGTCACTTTCAATTATTCTAGGGATACCATATCTACACACAAATTCATGCACAATTTTCTTTGTAGTGAATGTAGCAGTATTTGTGGCAGCAGGGAACGCTTCTACCCAGTTGGAAAATACATCAATACAAACTAACACATATTTTAAATTCCTACAGGGTGGTAACTGTATGAAATCGATTTGTATTACCTGAAAAGGTCCGTCTGTCGGAGGGATATGGGATGGCTCTGTTGGTATTGACTTTCCAATATTCTTCCTCAAGCAAGTAAAACATGTCATTGCTCTCTTACCTGCATGAGAAGAGAATCCTGGCGCACACCAGTAGGCTCTTACCAGCTTGCACATACCCTCTTTGCCCAGATGAGTCAGACCGTGTGCCGCCTCAGCTAGACTTGGAAGATATGCTCTGGGGGCCACTGGCTTACCGTGTCCACCTGTCCAAAGTCCTGAGGGCTCCTGGCCATACCCCTTTGACCTCCAGACCGCCTTTTCCTGTAATGAACACAAATCTTGCATTTCAATTAATTTTTGTGTATTGATTGTGTTGAATGTCATCAGTGATGTGATGTTCGTTTGTATGGGGGTGCTGGCTGCTGATTTAGCAGCTTCATCTGCCCGGCTGTTACCAAGTGAAATTGGGTCTTGGTTGTAAGTATGTGCTTTGCACTTGATAGCAGCCACTCTGTCTGGTTCCTGTATCGCTGTTAGAAGTCTTTTTATGTGGGACGCATGCGCTACAGGTGTGCCAGCTGCCGTCATGAAATTTCTGAGGCGCCATAGGGCCCCGAAATCATGCACTACTCCAAAGGCGTACCTAGAATCCATGTATATATTAGCTGACTTACCCTTGGCCAATTCACACGCTCTGGTTAGGGCGACCAACTCAGCAACTTGTGCTGAGTGCGGTGGGCCCAGGGGTTCAGCTTCTATGATACCTCTGTCGTCTACAACTGCATATCCAGTGCACAAGTCTCCTGATTCTGTCTGTCTGTGGCAACTACTGTCAGTGTAGAAGGAAAAGTCTCCTCCTTCCAGTGGGTTGTCACTGATGTCAGGTCTCGTTGTGAAAATCTGATTCAGGTATTCCATACAATCATGCGTATCAGTATCTGCACTAAATCCTCCTTCACCATTATTCTCATCCTCCACCCTTTGTGCCTGTCCAGGCACACTTGGCAAGTAAGTTGCAGGATTTAGTGAGCTGCATCTCTTAATGGTGATGTTTACCGGGGCCATCAGTGATAATTCCCACTTTGTAAACCGAGCAGATGAGACATGTCTGGTTTGGGCTGAGTTCAGTAAGGCTGATACTGCATGAGGTGTATGAATGGTCAGGTCATGTCCTAACACTACATCTTCGCTTTTACTTACCAGCAAAGCTATCGCTGCAACACTTCGCAAGCAAGTGGGGAGAGACTGCGCTACAGTGTCCAACTGTGCACTGTAGTATGCTACCGGTCTGCTGGCATCACCATGTCTCTGTTAAAACCCCTGCCGCGCAACCTGCACTTTCGGTACCGTACAATTCAAAGGGCTTCTCATAATCTGGCATACCTAATGCAGGTGCCTGTGATAGGCACTGTTTGAGTCTCTCAAATGCCAGTTCGGACTCATCTGTGTGCGAAATCCGTTCTGGTTTGTTCGAAGAGACCATTTCTTGCAAAGGTAAAGCCAGTATAGAAAACCCTGGGATCCAGTTTCGGCAGTACCCACACATTCCAAGGAAAGTGCGGATCTGTTGCTGCGTTTGTGGCAGAGTCATGTCGCGAATCGCCTGTATTCTATCAGAGGTGTCTAAGTCCTTGAGTCAAGCAATGTCCCAAATATTTTACCCTGGTCTGGCACAACTGCAACTTATCCTTTGAAACCTTGTGTCCCGTTTGGGAAAGATGAAACAGAAGCTGTTTCGTGTCTTTCAAGGATGATTCGAGTGAGTCAGAACATAACAATAAGTCATCGACATACTGTATTAGCACTGATTCACTCTCAGGTTGAAAGGATTGTAAACAGTCATGCAAGGTCTGAGAGAAAATACTCGGGCTGTCAATGAAACCTTGGGGGAGGTGAGTCCAGGTGTACTGTACTCCCCTGTATGTAAAATCAAAAAGGTATTGGCTGTCAGGGTGAAGAGGGACAGAAAAGAAAGCAGAACAGAGGTCAATGACAGTGAAAAATTTTGCCGTAGAGGGAATTTGCATGAGGATGACAGCTGGATTGGGCACTACGGGGAATTGGCTCTCAACTATCTTGTTTATCCCCCTTAGATCCTGCACTAGCCTGTAACCCCTCCCCCCACTCTTTTTCACAGGGAAGATGGGACTATTGGCAGTGCTGGACATCCTGACTAGGATGCCCTGCTGTAGCAGCCGCTCTATGACAGGGTACACTCCTAATTCTACCTCTGGCTTTAGAGGATACTGAGGGATTTTTGGAGCTATCCTACCATCTTTTACTTGTACTACTACTGGAGCTACATTCGCTATCAATCCAGTGTCTTGTCCATCTTTGGTCCAAAGGGAACCCAGTATTTGTGAGATCATTTCCTCTACCTTTGATGGACACTTGTCTATAACAGTAGAATGCGACATTAGCCTTTGAGGGGTGTCTAATATATCTTGAGCGTGGTTCCCAGGTATATCCAGGAAGACACCCTCAGGAGTACAGTATATGACACACCGCATATTACACAATAAATCTCTGCCGAGTAGATTAGTCGGAGCTGATGCAGCCAGCAGAAAAGAATGTGTGGTTTGCAAAGGCCCTATCGTAATCTCTGCCGGTCTACTGAAAGGGTATTGTTGCACAGTTCCTGTTACTTCCATTGGTGAAATTGTTTTACCCATGGTTTTTATACCTATCGTTGAATTTAACACTGACCTGGCTGCCCCTGTATCTACGAGAAAAGGTAATGGTACACCAGCTACATCAACCGTTACCTCAGGTTCACTACCAAGGCTAGCAATCAACTTCACTGGCTGCAGACTACAGGTGTGGCCCAACCCCTATTGTGTGTTGAGACCCTCTCGCAGCGCATTGGCAGCTACAATATGTGAGGGGGGTAGCTGAGAATTTTCAGAGGCCTGCCAGTTTCTCCTTGGTGGGTACCTCCTTGTTTCCCCTGCATGTGGCTCGTAATTTCTCCTAAGTGGTCCCTGATCCCAATTATGTGCATTATAGTTTGGTTCATATCCTGGTCTAGGGGGTCGGTATACATTATGTGTACCTTTATTCTTACATTCCCTCGAGTAATGTCCTACCTGGTGACAAGCATAGCATGTTACTATAAGTGACTTACCATCAGGGATCTGAGGTTTTGCTTGATATGGCTTTTTGGTAAGTGCGTCTATACTCACTGTCATCAGCTTTTCCCCCTGAGACTCCCTCTGCTTACTGATGTTCCTGTCGTGCTCGATAGCGGACTCTCTCAATGCAGCCACCGAGATACCTCTCCAGTTTGGTAGAGAGGTCTGTACCCTTGCTCTTAATGCTTCTTTTAACCCGTCCATTAATACAGTAACAGCTACCTCCCTGTGATGCGCATTATCTTTTATGTCCTCGATCCCAGTGTATCTAGACATTTACTGCAGTGCTCGATGGAAATATTCGGATGCCATTTCACCTTCCTTTTGTCTTATGGAAAAGATTTTATTCCATTTGACAACAGTAGGGAAATATACTCCTAATTGCAGATTGATTTGCCGTACATTCTCCTGATTGTATACATCAGTGAGAGGTACTTCTGCGTCTAACTTATAATCAGTTATGAATTTTGCGGGGTCAATATTTGAGGGTAAACATACCTGTAGCAGTGTTCGCCAATCTTTGTTCTTGGGTTCATTGGCATTACCTAACTCTTTAATGAACCTCTGGAATGCGACTAGATCTTTTCTGGGATCGTGAAATTCTGACATAATTGACCTTAACTCTGCTCGGGACCAGGGACAGTGCATGGCAATGTTCCTGATGGGAGTGACTCCCTGAGCGTCAGTCTTCCCATTGGGGACTGCAATCACCCTGACAGGATTTAATTCAGTTACATCATTCTGGTTTGATTCTACAATGTGGGGAGCTATTGTCTCTGCATAATGTATGGTACTGTACTTACCCGTGGACACAACCTCACTTATCCCTCCGCTAGGGGGCCTGACTACTGCTCTTGTTGGTTGGGCCGTGCCCACCTGAGTGTCCTGTATGGTGGCTGCTAGAGAGAGTGCCGATATCGTGCTGAGCTCATCTTCCTGCTCGCAGTCCTGGGGAAAATTTAAAATGGGATACAACTGGCAAGGGTTAGCGTTAGTACATTTATCAATTACTCTCCTATCCTGTACCAATGTACCATTGTCTGTAGCCACTTTCTCCCCCACAATATATGGTGCTGGTGGTGCAGTCGCCATTGTTTTCCCGCTAGGTTTGGAACCTGCTGCGCGAGCTAATTCCCTTTGCACATCCCCCTCCTGTTGCCATAAATTTAAACAATCTGTATGTCTAATCCTTTGTTTCTTGTATTTTATCAGACATATCCTTATCCTTAAGTTCTGTAATACCTCTGGTTCAAAGCTGCCCACCCTAGGGAATGGTACCCTATCTTTGTCAGTCATACGTAATGTGACGACATGTGATGACACAGCTGGCGCGTCGTGTCGCTCAGTGGTAAAAGACACGTGGTTACTTTCCTAGCCCTGGTCCTACACATGGACTTCACCAATTGCCAATATGTTATTAGTTATATGTTAGGCAATATTGTATTATATTGTATGATATTATTGTTACAAGGGTACAGTTATGTTTTCAATGTATATATATGAATGTATTGGTTATTCTGCTATAGTTTGTAAAATAATGTTTCCCCATGTGACGATCAGATAACCTATGTATTTGCTCTGTCTGGGAAGATACAGCCAGTCTCAGATGTCAGGCCATACACCCCCCTCATTCTTCCCCACACAATGGATTCCAGGCCACACAATCAGATTAAGTAAGGTTACTTTAGTTAACATCTATTGTGGCCTAGGGGACATGCCTGGGCATGTGAAACTAGGGTTGCTCTGAAACTGTCTGGGGGTGTCGCCTTATTGTAGGAAAGACAAAGGTTTGATAATAGCAAAGAGGGGACGTGAGACAGAGGTAGAGAGAGAGGCAGGAGACTGACTAAGAAGTAATGTTCTGTCAGGAGCTCCAGGAGGGATTGTCGTGTAGAATTGGATCACAGAAGTGTGCTGAGCTGTGTTATAACCTATTCTGTCAATAAACCACTGTTGGTTTTCATCTACCACCGTGACTGAGTGATTTTGAACCCAATATCCTCACATTTGGCGGCAGCAGTGGGATCACTCAAGACACCAGCAGAAAGGTATAAACCACAGCAGGCAATGGATTCCGCCCCGCTATGCTACCGTTACAGCAAGAAGGATCAACTACAGGACCTCTGTCGAGCAAGACGGATTGAGTTTAATACAGTGGATACCAAGGAATCCCTAATTGGAAAACTGGCTCAATGGGACGTTGAGCACCCTTGTGATAAGGAGGAAGAGGAGGATATGGTCGAGGCCTCAGCGGAGGAGACCAGTAATGGAACCAGGGCAGTGGAGCTTGTGGTTGGAAGTTTGTCAGCATATCGGCAGGCTGAGAAGCCGGATCTTTTATTTATAGTTTCCAAAATGCAGTACATTTGGGAGTACTGGAATGAAGCTCAGTGGGAAATCAGCAGGTGGAGAGTATCCAGCATACAGGACAAGTTGTGTCATCTGGGGAATGCGTTCATGCACTGCAGAAGTGAAGCAGCCACATGGAATCTGCTGGGGGAGCCAGAGTTTGAGGAATTCAGGGAGGAAGTGATCGCCACAGTGGCCCAAATGACACAAAGGATACAATATACAGAGACGGAAGGGCAAGTGCAGAGTAAATTGTCTTCCCGGACAGAGCCAGAGGAAGTGGCATTGGATCGGGGGCCCCTGGATACCCCAGCATGGCGAGGCCAGTGTTACAGGGTGGATGTGGAAAGGCACCACCTGCAACAGCTTCTCCCATACCCAAGGGAAGAAGTTGCCCAGTGGTCTATACGGAAGGAAGCACACGAAGTGAAGACAGCAGTGAGCACAATCCAGGCACCCCAGGAGGAACTGCACTACAACTTCCCTTTTGCTGAGATGGAGGATGAGGACTTAGTGAGAGAGTGTCAAGAACTGTCTGCCCAGTATGTTACACTGGAAAAGAACGACCTTGACCAGGTGGATGCAAGGAAGCACTGTCTGCAACCCGTTCTCTTGTCCCTGGGGGAATGTCACAGTGAAACACTCAGTGACCGGCCTGAGCTGTGTTACAACTGGCCATTTGCAGGCTTGGAGGATATAGAAACCATCCCAGAGTGCCAGCGAGACATTGAGGAAGAAGTTGCCACTATCACCCGACCACCACTTCAGCAACAGAGCCTCCAAGGGAATCCTTCAGGTGAGCACCAACCAGTCCTGGCTATTGAGCCATTTACAGTGTTGTGTTTGGGGGAGGCTACTGAAAATGAGAAGGAAGTGGGGTCTGTCATCCAAACACCCCAGGAGAAGATGCACTATGCCTTCCTATTGGCAGAGGTGGAAGAGGAGATCTCTGCGAGGGCAGCAGTAGGTGGCAATGTCCCAACTATAAGCATGGCTAGTGCAGACAGGGTCTCACTTCAGGCTGATCAGCATATTCGGCTGAGGGAGGCCTATTGTGAAGCTATGTTCATGGCTGCCCCAGTTATTTTATCAGAAAAGGATGTTCAGGAAGGGCCCAGTGTATCTCCAGCAATTGCATCTCTCCCAGAAGATTCTGGAGGTCTGTTCTCATTCAGTGAACTTGATGGTAAGGAGCTGCAGTCTGAATGCCAGAATCTTCCCTGTGACTCAGAGAAAATCCAGGTATCAGACCTGGTGAAAATAGCATCAGCTCAGGAACTGGAAGGGAACATGTTGCTCTACTCTAGGGCACCTGAATGTGTTTTGGACTGGCATTGTGTGCAAGGTGAAATGACTGACTCTAACCAGGACAATGGTGGTCAGCCAGTACATGTAGCAGTGAATGGAGAAGGTAATGCCACTGTCCCGGTGAACCTACATCCATGTTCCAGTACAACGATGGTCGAGTTGGTGGATACACACAAGGAAGCTGAGCAGATTGTACTCCAGGCCAAAGCATACAAGACTCAGAGTAGGATCCCACAAGTTACCCAGCTAGCCAGGCTGGAGGAAGCATTTACCCAGGATAGCACAGAAGAAACTTCTGGCATGAAGGAATCCCCATTGTGCCCTGACAATTACCATACCCGTGGTTCATGTTTGGGGGAGGGAAGCCACTGTCCTGATGCACCAGAGGTGATGGAAGTGGGGTTCCCAGGGAATACATGGTTGGGGAGGGAGAGTGAGGGCCCCAGAGATCAGATTTAGTTTATGGAGGAAAATTGTGACTATTTGAAATGTGAGGTTACCCAGTTGGGTGTAGGGGAATTATTAAGTCCCCAGGTGCAGTTATTGGACTTACTGAATTATACTGTTGCACATGCTGTTACCCCAACCCAGCGGCTCTCTACAAAGGGGACTTTGATTAATGTATTTGGATGGGACACCGGGGGGAAATACAAGAACTATGTACTGCTGATCACGTTTCCACCAGACCCTGGTAAGACTGTATTGAGTTATGTACTGTGGGCCACACACCCACCAGACCGGGGAAAGAAATTCCCACACAAGCCTCATGACAATTACCACAGACTTTGGACCTGGGACGCTGGTGGGCTCCGTACAAACTGTAAAGTGCTATTCCCAAAAACCACCAGACCCACATGAGAAACCAGCCAGTCATTGTTATGATGGGTTCACTACGGCTGGCCGGCGGTCGGGCTCCCGGCGACCAGCATCCCGGCGCCGGGAGCCCGACTGCCGGCTTACCGACAGCTTGGCGAGCGCAAATGAGCCCCTTGCGGGCTCGCTGCGCTCGCCACGCTACGGGCACGGTGGCGCGCTACGCGCGCCACACTATTTTATTCTCCCTCTATGGGGGTCGTGGACCCCCACGAGGGAAAATAATTGTCGGTATGCCGGCTGTCGGGCTCCCGGCGCCGGTATACTGAGCGCCGGGAGCCCGACCGCCGGCAAACAGAAGACCACCCGTTATGATGGGGCACAGACTGTCTGATGTAGAAGAGCATCACTGCGCTCAGCAAGCTTAAGCTACTTAGGACACAGGGCGAGAAAGTAGGGGAAGGTAATGTGACGACATGTGATGACACAGCTGGCGCGTCGTGTCGCTCAGTGGTAAAAGACACGTGGTTACTTTCCTAGCCCTGGTCCTACACATGGACTTCACCAATTGCCAATATGTTATTAGTTATATGTTAGGCAATATTGTATTATATTGTATGATATTATTGTTACAAGGGTACAGTTATGTTTTCAATGTATATATATGAATGTATTGGTTATTCTGCTATAGTTTGTAAAATAATGTTTCCCCATGTGACGATCAGATAACCTATGTATTTGCTCTGTCTGGGAAGATACAGCCAGTCTCAGATGTCAGGCCATACACCCCCCTCATTCTTCCCCACACAATGGATTCCAGGCCACACAATCAGATTAAGTAAGGTTACTTTAGTTAACATCTATTGTGGCCTAGGGGACATGCCTGGGCATGTGAAACTAGGGTTGCTCTGAAACTGTCTGGGGGTGTCGCCTTATTGTAGGAAAGACAAAGGTTTGATAATAGCAAAGAGGGGACGTGAGACAGAGGTAGAGAGAGAGGCAGGAGACTGACTAAGAAGTAATGTTCTGTCAGGAGCTCCAGGAGGGATTGTCGTGTAGAATTGGATCACAGAAGTGTGCTGAGCTGTGTTATAACCTATTCTGTCAATAAACCACTGTTGGTTTTCATCTACCACCGTGACTGAGTGATTTTGAACCCAATATCCTCACACGTACCCATTCAGACAAAAAGTCTTCCGTGTGTGATCCATATTTACCACACATAACAAACCTCGCTGACCCCTTGGGCCGTGGCTCTTCAACCTGAACCCTGGCTACAAAACGTCCACCGCTTGTGCAATTGGATCCCATCGCGGACTTTTTCCTTTTTACGCAATCCCCAATGCACAATACGAATAGACGGTGAAAGTTCTTAGAGCGCTTTCACCCACTCCTTCTCCGCTGAGTACCACGACTCACTTCAATAGTGACCACCACGAACCCAGTGAGGCCCCTATCTGGTTTCTATTCACTGGAAGTGTTTAGGAGTGACTTACCTATTCCAGTGAATATACACTGCTGGAGATTTTCCTAAAAGAAACCAGCGAAAACTCCCTATACACTTATACACAAATCACGCTTGCGTATGCTCTACACAGCGCTAATGATACCGAGATTTTACGCAAAAGTTCGTAAAGGGATATCAAGTCACGCTGTATATATCGCACCCACAAACGCGCGGTCCAATTGCACAGCGTATAGGTACTTGTTACCTATCTGCCGTACAACCACGGGTCAATGTACAAACTGTGACCCTCAGCCCGGAGCGTAATACAAAAACCTTTTTACTTCAATACTTTGCAGTAATTATGCACTATCACGCTCCTTTGCAAATCACCTCACAATTTGCATATTAAACCTTATACTAACGTGAGTCAGCCGCCTCACGCCACCAAGCCTCCACTTTTCTTGATGTACCACACGACGGGATCCCGAATTCCCTGGGTTCAAATATCCACTCACTCCTACGTTCGCTCACTCAAATACACTTTGTTTTTCTGTACAGAAAATTTGGATTCATTCAGGTTGGCAGCTTTACCCCAGAGGCAATTTAAAAAATTTTTTTTTATACTAATCTGCTTTACAAACCGGGCAGTTTTGTGCTATTGTAGCATGGCTACTGTCCCACCTTTAAACTAAATGAACTATCGTGTGGGTTTATTATGCGCACACAACCCTACGCAACCTTGCGTAATTACGCAACCGTGCGTACCTCTATGCCACGTGGGCAGCCTTGCGCCACGTGCACGCTTTTGTACGCTGTCCTCACGTTCCGTACCACGTGTACCAATGTGCGTATGCAATAAAACAAATCACACAACTTCTATAAATGTGAGCAATACTAACTATAATCGCTCACTTAACACAGCACAGTTTCTTTCTGTATTTACCTTTACAACCAGGCCAGACTACGTTTGTGCTTTACACTTACTTCCTTAACCATTTATTTTAGCTTTAACTATATAGCAACAAAATGTAACCGGTTTCACACAGATCTAAATTAATCTAACAATTTGAGTCTTATGGCAACAATGTGAGAGGGTATACAAAGGGTATGGGTGCCTTTTGTTGTGTACGCTTTTGGCGCCAAAAAAAAAAATCAGATTTTTAAATAGCTTTTTTCCTGTTTACTTTATGGGTTCTACCAGCATCTCTACAAACCATACAGAGCAGACGTAATCTGATCAGCACACAAGTAGGGTTTTTAGTGTATCCACCGACCAAGAAAAGGTTACGTAGGATACTTTCTGTCCACCCTTTTGCTGATAGATTAAGTCTGCTGTGACCTGTTAGGCTGTGAGTATGTGAAATCCCTGACGGAGCCCCCAATTGATAAAGCTGATTTATATACAGGGATGAAAGCTATACCTTAAACACACTTTAAATACACTTTACCATGGAGCCGCTGCGGCCGCTATACTTTATACACACTCTACGTACTCTTTACGCTATTAGCGTAAAGAGTCCCGTACTGTGTATGGACTTTGCGTACAAACGCCGCGCTGACGGTACAAAGTACACACAGCACGTACACACCCAGAGATACACCGCAAACCCTTAACAGCTATGCAATGCGATAATAATACACTTTAAACCTTAGGAAAGGAAGACACGACACCAGATTGTAATTAAACTGCTGGGTTCCGACACCACAGCATATTATTACTGAAAGGGGGTTACAATACAATACAATACAATATAACAGAATAATGGCTACAGTCAATGGTACATACGTGATTGGATTTTGCCGCGCTACCCAGTCTGGTCCTCTGTCATCTAGATAGATAACTTTGTGAGTCTTGTATCTGACCAGGCCTGCAGCAGGCTCTCTTTATACAATTCTTCCAAAACCTAATACAATAGACACTGTGTGCTCTTCTTCCATTGTTTCGGGGGTGGGACATATCCTGTGTACCGGAGATCATTGGTCAGCTCAAGAAGTGGGCGACGGCTAGGACTTGAGATGTGGTTTTCTGTTGTTTCCATCTGAGTTCCCGCCCCATAACCAATTAAACCCATCACATTAATCATACATAATAACTTAATGTGGTAATATATAATAATATTCTTATTCCCATCAGATTAATGTTTACGTGACTCTGAACAATATGATCCCACACATGATATGATTATCTATTTCCATCCTCAAGATATACATATATCCACATATATCCATATACTCATATATATATATATATATATATATATATGCACACACACATACTCCTGCTATTACAATTTGTTAGGAAATATATATATATATATATATATATATATATATGTATATATACATATATGTATATATATATATATATATATATATATACAAACACATACATCTCCAAGAGTTTAAACTATGAATGTTAATATCTCAGATTTCTAAATGTCTGGTTTGTATCTTGGTTAGCTATTTGCTAATTGAGTTTCTCGCAGCTTCGGTTACTGGGTATTGTTTCTTCGTTTGTTTTTGTCTTCAGGTGAGACAATGACAATCCAGTACTTATTGTTTTAAATAGAAACTCGGCTATCCTAGTAAACAAAGGTGTTTGCCTTCTTCATAGAATCTCAAAGCCTAGTGCAAATAAGGCCATTGTATTTTAGTCTCTGTGAGTTTTAATTTATGTGTGACTGATCTTCATGCTATTTAGAAGAAAAAGCAGACAGTGTGGGATTTATACAATATATAGATTAGATTTATGATATGTCTTTGTGGCTTTTCCATGAGAGTACAAATTCCACTGTAATTACTTATACCACGCTCTAATGCGCAGGACCGCGGGAGCGACCATACGCAAATTGCGAACATGTGCAATCACAGCCGAACACGTATGCACACGGAGGCCATCTATGTGGTGTTTGTACGCAATGTATGTGTTGTAATATTTTCTGACTTCGACAACATCCATACACTGCCTTCGTACATACATACATATATACATCCATACATTGCCTCCGTACATATACACATCCATCCATACACTGCCTCCATACATACATACGCACATATATACATCCATACACTGCCTACATACATACAGCTACACTCTGCCTCTATATATATATATATATATATATATATATCCACCCACACATACACTTCCTCCATATATACATACATCCATATTTACACGGTCTTCATACATAAATCCAACCCGTCTCCGCCTCCATCCAGGGCAGCAGACTTTGGTCATTACCTCTTCCCCGGGGTGTGACTCCAGGCAGGGACAGCTGCATCAAAGGGGCGGCGGCATCTTACCGCTGGCAAGGAAGTAGTGGAGGGATTACTTCTCCCCGCTGCTGCCATCTCCCGGCTCATAGTGACGTCAGGGTTAACATTGCTTGGCTGCTGCTGCTGGCGAGGAAGCACTGCTCCCGTTGCTGCTGCTGGCGGGCAGCTGTGATGGTTGAGGGGCAGGCGGCTGCTGCCTCTAATTAATAGCCGGCGCTTATCCTCAGTCCTCCCGCCCCTCCGGAACCCGCAGAAACATAAAACACAAAAACAAAACTGGTGCTGTGGGTTGCGGGGAAGGGGGACAGTGGCGGCCGCTCATTGCTCATGTTGTGCTGCTGACTAAGTGCCGCCGTCCAGCGGCCGGCGCTCCTAGGCAGCTGCCTAATGGTAGCGCCGGCCCTGGGTGCGCCACGAGTCTGGGGGCATGGACTCGCGGCATGCCCCCATTTCCATGGAGACCGGTGGGGGCGGCAGAAGCAGAGAGCCGGAGGCTGCGCTGTGCGTTGCCTTCCCGGCTCTCTAAGGGACCGGATCGGTGCACCTGCCCATCGGCCCTTCTGGCATGTGCCAGAAGTGCCAGATGGCCAGTCCGGCCCGGTCTGTATTATATATCTATTAGTAATACTGGCCAAATTGTCACCCAAAACAGTATAATTCTGTACCTGCTTTGTCTTGAAATTTATTTTACGTGGTGCTTTTATGGGAATATATACATTGATTTTGAACCTAAAAAAGTAATTGTTGATGCTAGGGTTTACTCACAATAAGTCACACATATTTCTCTAACGTCCTAAGTGGATGCTGGGGACTCCGTAAGGACCATGGGGAATAGCGGCTCCGCAGGAGACTGGGCACAAAAGTAAAAGCTTTAGGACTACCTGGTGTGCACTGGCTCCTCCCCCTATGACCCTCCTCCAAGCCTCAGTTAGATTTTTGTGCCCGAACGAGAAGGGTGCACACTAGGTGGCTCTCCTGAGCTGCTTAGTGAAAAGTTTAGTTTTAGGTTTTTTATTTTCAGTGAGACCTGCTGGCAACAGGCTCACTGCATCGCGGGACTAAGGGGAGAAGAAGCGAACTCACCTGCGTGCAGAGTGGATTGGGCTTCTTAGGCTACTGGACATTAGCTCCAGAGGGACGATCACAGGCCCAGCCATGGATGGGTCCCAGAGCCGCGCCGCTGGCCCCCTTACAGAGCCAGAAGACTGAAGAGGTCCGGAAAATCGGCGGCAGAAGACGTCCTGTCTTCAATAAGGTAGCGCACAGCACCGCAGCTGTGCGCCATTCAGTGCCGTTTCTAGCGGCGGGCGAGCCGTGCAACCGCACGGGGCGCCCGCCGTGGCACTTTGTGACCACTGCTCTCCTCCCTCTCTCTCCCCCCGAGTGCTCCTGCTCGGGGGCGGGGCTTCGCGAAATGACGCGTTTGCGTCGTGACGTCACGACGCAAACGCGTCATTTCGCGAAGCCCCCCCCCCCGAGCAGGAGCGCTCGGGGGGAGAGAGAGGAGGACTGGAGATAACCATCGACAGAGGAGGCGGCCGGCGCGCGGGACCCGAAGAGCGGCAAGTTGTAAGTATTCATTCTCTCTCTCTCTCTCTCTCTCTCTCTCTCTCTCTCTCTCTCACCCCCCCCCCCTCACTCCCCCCACTTGACACCTGCCGCACTGTGTAAAATGGGGATACCTGCCGCACTGTGTAAAATGGGGATACCTGCCGCACTGTGTAAAATGGGGATACCTTCCGCACTGTGTAAAATGGGGGCACCTGCCCCTGCCGCACTGTGTAAAATGGGGGCACCTGCCGCACTGTGTAAAATGGGGGCACCTGCCGCACTGTGTAAAATGGGGGCACCTGCCGCACTGTGTAAAATGGGGATACCTGCCGCATTGTGTAAAATGGGGGCACCTGCCGCACTGTGTAAAATGGATACCTGCCGCACTGTGTAAAATGGGGGCACCTGCCGCACTGTGTAAAATGGGGATACCTGCCGCACTGTGTAAAATGGGGACACCTGCCTGCCGCACTTTGTAAAATGGGGACACCTGCCTGCCGCACTTTGTAAAATGGGGACACCTGCCTGCCGCACTTTGTAAAATGGGGACACCTGCCTGCCGCGCTGTGTAATATGGGGACACTTGCCTGGTGTAATGTGTAAAAAGGGGACTTTTTTATTTTTACTTTTTCCCCCTGTGGTGGGTGTGATATCAGACGAGGCCATGCCCACTGTAATGAGGCCACGCCCATTTCAATCAGGCCACACAGCCTTGTCGGGAGCGCGCGCGCCTTCGGCGCGCGCATGCTTTTTTCTGGCTATATGGGGGGGGGGGACGCAATTTTTTTTTATAGCAATGGGGGGGGGTCGCATTTTGAAATCTGGCACTGGGAGCCAAATTGTCTAGAAACGGCCCTGGCGCCATTGCTCTCAGCACACTTCACACTCCGGTCACTGAGGGTGCAGGGCGCTGGGGGGGGGGGCGCCCTGAGACGCAATATAAACACCTTAGATGGCTAAAAATACATCACATATAGCTCCTGGGCTATATGGATGCATTTAACCCCTGCCAGAATTCACAGAAAAACGGGAGATAAGGCCGCCGAGAAGGGGGCGGAGCCTATCTCCTCAGCACAATGGCGCCATTTTCCCTCACAGCTCCGTTGGAGGGAAGCTCCCTGGCTCTCCCCTGCAGTCACTACACTACAGAAAGGGTTAAAAAAGAGAGGGGGGCACTAATTAGGCGCAGTATTAAAGATACAGCAGCTATAAGGGGAAAAACACTTATATAAGGTTATCCCTATATATATATAGCGCTCTGGTGTGTGCTGGCAAACTCTCCCTCTGTCTCCCCAAAGGGCTAGTGGGGTCCTGTCCTCTATCAGAGCATTCCCTGTGTGTGTGCTGTGTGTCGGTACGTTTGTGTCGACATGTATGAGGAGAAAAATGATGTGGAGACGGAGCAGATTGCCTGTAATAGTGATGTCACCCCCTAGGGGGTCGACACCTGAGTGGATGAACTGTTGGAAGGAATTACGTGACAGTGTCAGCTCTGTATAAAAGACAGTGGTTGACATGAGACAGCCGGCTACTCAGCTTGTGCCTGTCCAGACGTCTCATAGGCCGTCAGGGGCTCTAAAGCGCCCGTTACCTCAGATGGCAGATATAGACGCCGACACGGATACTGACTCCAGTGTCGACGGTGAAGAGACAAATGTGACTTCCAGTAGGGCCACACGTTACATGATTGAGGCAATGAAAAATGTTTTACACATTTCTGATAATACGAGTACCACCAAAAAGGGGTATTATTTTCGGTGAGGAAAAACTACCTGTAGTTTTCCTGAATCTGAGAAATTAAATGAGGTGTGTGATGATGCGTGGGTTTCCCCCGATAACAACTGATAATTTCTAAAATGTTATTGGCATTATATCCTTTCCCGCCAGAGGTTAGGGTGTGTTGGGAAACATCCCCTAGGGTGGATAAAGCGCTCACACGCTTGTAAGAACAAGGGCTCTACCCTCTCCTGAGAGGCCGCCCTTAAGGATCCTGCTGATAGAAAGCAGGAGGGTATCCTAAAATGTATTTACACACATACTGGTGTTATACTGCGACCAGCAATCGCCTCAGCCTGGATGTGCAGTGCTGGGTTGGTGTGGTCGGATTCCCTGACTGAAAATATTGATACCCTAGATAGGGACAGTATATTATTGCCTATAGAACATTTAAAAGATGCATTTCTATATATGCGTGATGCACAGCGGAATATTTGCCGACTGGCATCAAGTCTAAGTGCGTTGTCCATTTCTGCCAGTAGAGGGTTATGGACACGACAGTGGTCAGGTGATGCGGATTCCAAACGGCATTTGGAAGTATTGCCTTATTAAAGGGAGGAGTTATTTGGGGTCGTCTTTCAGACCTGGTGGCCACGGCAACAGCTGGGAAATCCACGTTTGTACCCCAGGTCGCCTCTCAACATAAGAAGACGCCGTATTATCAGGCGCAGTCTTTTCGTGGGCAAGCGGGCAAAAGGTTCCTCATTTCTGCCCCGTGACAGAGGGAGAGGAAAAAGGCTGCAGAAATCAGCCAGTTCCCAGGAACAGAAGCCCTCTCCCGCCTCTGCCAAGCCCTCAGTATGACGCTGGGGCTTTACAAGCAGAATCAGGCACGGTGGGGGCCCGTCTCAATGAATTTCAGCGCGCAGTGGGCTCACTCGCAAGTAGACCCCTGGATCCTTCAAGGGATATCTCAGGGGTACAAATTGGAATTCGAGACGTCTCCCCCTCGCCGTTTCCTAAAGTCGGCTTTACCGATGTCTCCCTCTGACAGGGAGGCAGTTTTGGAAGCCATTCACAAGCTGTATTCCCAGCAGGTGATAATCAAGGTACCCCTCCTGCAACAGGGAACGGGGTATTATTCCACACTGTGGTGGTACCGAAGCCGGACGGCTCGGTGAGACCGATTCTAAATCTAAAATCTTGAACACTTACATACGGAGGTTCAAATTCAAGATTCAGTCACTCAGAGCAGTGATTGCGAACCTGGAAGAAGGGGACTACATGATGTCTCGGGACATCAAGGATGCTTACCTTCATGTCCCAATTTACCTTTCTCACCAAGGGTACTTCAGGTTTGTGGTACAGAACTGTCACTATCAGTTCAGACGCTGCCGTATGGATGGTCCACGGCACCCCGGGTTTTTACCAAGGTAATGGCCGAAATGATGATACTCCTTCGAAGGAAGGGAATTTTAGTTATCCCTTACTTGGACGATTCCCTGATAAGGGTAAGATCCAGGGAACAGTTGGAGGTCGGTGTAGCACTATCTCAGGTAGTGTTGCGGCAGCACGATTGGATTCTCAATATTCCAAAATCGCAGCTGATTCCGACGACTCGTCTTCTGTTCCTAGGGGATGATCCTGGACACAGTCCAGAAAAAGGTGTTTCTCCCGGAGGAGAAAGTCAAGGAGTTATCCGAGCTAGTCGGGAACCTCCTATAACCGAGCCAAGTCTCAGTACATCAATGAAAGGGTTCTGGGAAAAATGGTGGCTTCCTACGAAGCAATCCCATTCGGCAGATTCCACGCAAGAACTTTCCAGTGGGACCTGCTGGACAAATGGTCCGGGTCGCATCTTCAGATGCATCAGCGGATAACCCTGTCACCAAGGACAAGGGTGTCTCTCCTGTGGTGGTTGCAGTGTGCTCATCTTCTAGAGGGCCGCAGATTCGGCATTCAGGACTGGGTCCTGGTGACCACGGATGCCAGCCTGCGAGGCTGGGGGGGCAGTCACACAGGGAAGGAATTTCCAGGGCTTATGGTCAAGCCTGGAGACATCACTTCACATAAATATCCTGAAGCTAAGGGCCATTTACAATGCTCTAAGCTTAGCAAGACCTCTGCTTCAAGGTCAGCCGGGGTTGATCCAGTCGGACAACATCACGGCAGTCACCCACGTAAACAGACAGGGTGGCACAAGAAGCAGGAGGGCAATGGCAGAAGCTGCAAGGATTCTTCGCTGGGCGGAAAATCATGTGATAGCACTGTCAGCAGTATTCATTCCGGGAGTGGACAACTGGGAAGCAGACTTCCTCAGCAGATACGACCTCCACCCGGGAGAGTGGGAACTTCACCCAGAAGTCTTCCACATGATTATTAACCAAACTCGACAGGTATTGCGCCAGGTCAAGGGACCCTCAGGCAATAGCTGTAGACGCTCTGGTAACACCATGGGTGTACCAGTCAGTGTATGTGTTCCCTCCTCTGCCATCTCATACCCAAGGTACTGAGAATTATAAGATGGAGAGGAGTAAGCACTGTATTAGTGGCTCCGGATTGGCCAAGAAGGACTTGGTAACCGGAACTTCAAGAGATGCTCACGGAGGATCCGTGGCCTCTACCTCTAAGAAGGGACCTGCTCCAGCAAGGACCCTGTCTGTTCCAAGACTTACCGCGACTGCGTTTGACGGCATGGCGGTTGAGCGCCGGATCCTGAAGGAAAAAGGCATTCCGGATGAAGTCATCCCTATCCTGATCAAAGCCAGGAAGGATGTAACTGAAAAATATTATCACCGCATTTGGCGAAAATATGTTGCGTGGTGCGAGGCCAGAAAGGCCCGACGGAGGAAATTCAAATGGGTCGATTACTACATTTCCTGCAAACAGGAGTGTCTATGGGCCTGAAATTGGGGTCCATTAAGGTTCAAATTTCGGCCCTGTCAATTTTCTTCCAAAAAGAACTAGCTTCAGTCCCTGAAGTTTCAGACGTTTGTAAAAGGGGTACTGCATATACAGCCTCCTTTTGTGCCTCTAGTGGCACCTTGGGATCTCAATGTAGTTTTTTTGGGTTCCAAAAGTCACATTGGTTTGAACCACTTAAATCTGTGGAGTTAAAATATCTCACATGGAAAGTGGTCATGCTGTTGGCCCTGGCCTGTGCCAGGCGCGCGTCAGAATTGGCGGCTTTATCCTGTAAAAGCCCTTATCTGATTTTCCATTCGGACAGGGCGGAATTGAGGACTCGTCCTCAGTTTCTCCCTAAGGTGGTTTTAGCGTTTCACCTGAACCAACCTATGGTGGTGCCTGCGGCTACTAGGGACTTGGAGGACTCCAAGTTGCTAGACGTTGTCAGGGCCCTGAAAATATATGTTTCCAGGACGGCTGGAGTCAGAAAATCTGACTCGCTGTTATCCTGTATGCACCCAACAAGCTGGGTGCTCCTGCTTCTAAGCAGACTATTGCTCGCGGGATTTGTAGTACAATTCAGCTTGCACATTCTGTGGCAGGCCTGCCACAGCCATAATCTGTAAATGCCCATTCCACAAGGGAGGTGGGCTCATCTTGGGCGGCTGCCCGAGGGGTCTCGGCTTTACAACTTTGCCGAGCAGCTACTTGGTCAGGGGCAAACACGTTTGCTAAATTCTACAAATTTGATACCCTGGCTGAGGAGGACCTGGAGTTTCTCTCATTCGGTGCTGCAGAGTCATCCACACTCTCCCGCCCGTTTGGGAGCTTTGGTATAATCCCCATGGTCCTTACGGAGTCCCCAGCATCCACTTAGGACGTTAGAGAAAATAAGAATTTACTTACCGATAATTCTATTTCTCATAGTCCGTAGTGGATGCTGGGCGCCCATCCCAAGTGCGGATTGTCTGCAATACTTGTACATAGTTATTGTTACAAAAATCGGGTTATTATTGTTGTGAGCCATCTTTTCAGAGGCTCCTCTGTTATCATGCTGTTAACTGGGTTCAGATCACAGGTTGTACGGTGTGATTGGTGTGGCTGGTATGAGTCTTACCCGGGATTCAATATCCTTCCTTATTGTGTACGCTCGTCCGGGCACAGTATCCTAACTGAGGCTTGGAGGAGGGTCATAGGGGGAGGAGCCAGTGCACACCAGGTAGTCCTAAAGCTTTTACTTTTGTGCCCAGTCTCCTGCGGAGCCGCTATTCCCCATGGTCCTTACGAAGTCCCCAGCATCCACTACGGACTATGAGAAATAGAATTATCGGTAAGTAAATTCTTATTTTAAAAGTATGTGGTTTTGATCTTTGCCTGCAAGAAGAGGTACAGAGGGCACTGTGAGAGTGGAACTTCTTCTTAAGGGTAAGGGCACCCCTAACCCCATGGTTGTAAGTTGTAACACCTTAACTCTTAAGTACGTGTAGGCAAAAGCAATGCTATTTTGTTTCTACTTTATACTGCATAATCTATTGGCTTCAGCTACCACTGGCTTCACCTACCTATTCTATGTAGGACATACCTGCATGAGATCACTTATAGATTGTTTTCCTGAGACTCTTTATATTTCCAAACCACCCCTGAGAGTAACTACTCACCCCTTCTCTTGTTTCCTTATTTCATTAGATGTATCCCGGGATGTCAGATTTGTCAGCAGCTTATCCGGTAAGTTATGAAGCATCATTAATATTGTATTGTCTGGGAAGATCAGGATGACCATGGACATGACATGTTACACTATCAATATCTGCTTATCATGTAATGTATAGAGAGTGAGGGATGGTATATAAACTGTGCAAATTGTACCTATAAAAATGACTGCTCCGTTATACTGTCACACAAAACATCATGTAAATGTTAGTGCGTTTTTAGGTGCTGCTGTGGTCGGCTAATCAGAGAACACAGTCTTCATGCTGGAAACACTGGCATAAATCTCTCAGATTATCAACCAACATCAGATGTGTGGACAGTGCAGAAGTGCACAGTGAAGAGTTCTACAGATGCATATGGCACTATTGACTTTCAAGGAGGATCAAATGTCTGCAAAGCCAAGGCAAGTCATTTATTTTATGTCATGCTACTTATCAGCTGATTGTTGTCATGAAGAACATAAATATTGTAAATAGCCAAGTACAAAACAAAATTTATCCTGCACCAGACTTAGTATAATTAATTAAAATAATAACAAAACCAACTAAACAGAAGAACCAATTAAACCCCCATGGGCAGTTATTTTAACGTTGGAGGTGCTCCTAGGAATTTATGTACCAGATACACATTAATTTAGTGGATGTGGAAGAACCCACATCTCACCAAAAGAAAAGAAATTCCTTTGTTTGGAGCACTCTTTTGAATTATCTATGTGAATGAAATGAGAAAATGAGAGTTTGAATATATTAAAACTTAGCTTTTATTCTTCCTTACTTGACTAAAATTTGAAAGGGGTATAGTATACATATCAATAATTAAATCCCTTTGTGGATAGTGGTAAAATATAAATGAGAGCAATTACAATGGTTTATCATATAATAATGTAATTGCTCAAATAGTGAAAATTATAAAGATAGTAATCTACCAGACCATTCAGGTAGACAGCAGTCGTGATATTTTGTACTCTTGTATGGTCAGAAAATTCATGACCATTGAGATATCACGAGTTAGTTCAGACTAATTATATGCGTCTGATCATCAAGCGATGTGAATAGTTCTGAATGAATTCATTGGATCAACTTCTCCCCACATCTAAATCTAGCTTATGCACAAAAGGACTGTTCCTTTGTCATGGAGCGGAAATGCTATCCATAGCTGTGTTTAAAAAGTAAAAGATGACATTTAAATTCCCTAGCGTAAAATGTATCACAATTGTACGGAACAGATAGATGCATAAATGGCCACCTTGTAGTGGGGCCAAGTTTCAGTCGCTGTGTGCATAATCATGTAAATCAATAAACATTCAATAACATTTGAAATGAAAAATCTGGAAATACACTGTTTCATAGACAATAATTGTATTTTGGTATAGAAAAATAAAGAGGGGAGGGGGGAAGAGGAAAAAGAAAAAGATGGACACTCTAGTCAAATGATCCCATCTGCTGTCCGACCTCATCCAAGAGCGGAGGAAAGATGAGAGTGGGACCGTCGACTGTGCCGTGGAAATAAAAAACAGGCACACTAGCTAAAGACCCCGTCGTGGTGTTAGATAGGCCCTGATGCTGACAAGCCTTGCAGGGTCTAAATGCGCCACTTGAGCCCGAGCCATGATTATGCACACAGCGACTGAAACTTGGCCCCACTACAAGGTGGCCATTTATGCATCTATCTGTTCCGTACAATTGTGATACATTTTACGCTAGGGAATTTAAATGTCATCTTTTACTTTTTAAACACAGCTATGGATAGCATTTCCGCTCCATGACAAAGGAACAGTCCTTTTGTGCATAAGCTAGATTTAGATGTGGGGAGAAGTTGATCCAATGAATTCATTCAGAACTATTCACATCGCTTGATGATCAGACGCATATAATTAGTCTGAACTAACTCGTGATATCTCAATGGTCATGAATTTTCTGACCATACAAGAGTACAAAATATCACGACTGCTGTCTACCTGAATGGTCTGGTAGATTACTATCTTTATAATTTTCACTATTTGAGCAATTACATTATTATATGATAAACCATTGTAATTGCTCTCATTTATATTTTACCACTATCCACAAAGGGATTTAATTATTGATATGTATACTATACCCCTTTCAAATTTTAGTCAAGTAAGGAAGAATAAAAGCTAAGTTTTAATATATTCAAACTCTCATTTTCTCATTTCATTCACATAGATAATTCAAAAGAGTGCTCCAAACAAAGGAATTTCTTTTCTTTTGGTGAGATGTGGGTTCTTCCACATCCACTAAATTAATGTGTAAATAGCCAAGTACAGCAATTATCTTATACAATATTATAAGACAGACTTGTTTGTATGGCATGTAGTAAAGAATTACCTAACTTCTATTCCAAGTAGCTCCACCCACAAACATGGAGTCATGTACATAGGCCTAATCTGTCCTTGCTCTATCCAAGACGTCTTAAGACTGAGGGCCTAATTCAGACCTGATCGTAGATGTACTAAATTTAGCACATCTATGATCAGTTTCAGCACAGGGCCAGTGTGCCCCGCATGTCCGCTATGCCCCCCCCCCCCCCCGCACAGGTATAAAAGAATTGCACAGCGGCGATGCTTTTGTACCTGAGGAGTAGCTCCCTACTTGCGCAGCTCCTGCGCGCGCTCTGCAGGGAGCTACTTGTCATCATGCAGCCACCGTGGCCCGCTCCCCCCGCATGGTCCGGGCACGCCTGCGGTGGCCGGTCCATGCCCCAAAACTGCGGCCAGATGCCGCCAGCCCGCCCCCTCCCGCCCAGCGACCGCCTCTGCCAGTCAATCAGGCAGAGGCAGTTTCTGGGCTGAGATGGCCATCGGCTCTCAGGCATGCACATGCGCACTGCGGCGCATGCGTAGTTCAGATCTGATCGCCCGCTGTGCAAAAACGCACAGCAGCGATCAGGTCTGAATTAGCCCCTGAGTGCGTATATTTGTGTTGTCATAAAAAAGAGCTAAATTGTATGTGACATAAAGGTAGATAATGCAACCAATATCACACAGTGAATGTAAAGTAATCAGCTTACACATTCCTATTATAGTTGCAGTTTTTTGAGATGTACGGTAAAGGCGTAAGCCCATAGCAACCAATCAGATTCTATTTATTTATCTAGCACCTTCTAGAAGATATTAGATAGAATCTTATTAGTTGCTATGGGCAACATCTCTACTTCTAAAAATCCACACCTTAGTAACAATACCCCTTACAATGCATGCATTCATCTGACTGTACTACATGCTATTGCGTACGGTATTTGCCGGTATCAGAAACGCGTTCTCAGACGCATAGCCATTTGTATAGAAACCATGTTGTGATGAAGGTACTGCGCCTGCCATAGACTGGTGCAAACATCGATGCCAGTGGCGTAACTAGAAATTTCTCTAACGTCCTAAGTGGATGCTGGGGACTCCGTCAGGACCATGGGGAATAGCGGCTCCGCAGGAGACAGGGCACAAAAATAAAGCTTTAGGATTAGGTGGTGTGTACTGGCTCCTCCCCCTATGACCCTCCTCCAAGCCTCAGTTAGGTTTTTGTGCCCGTCCGAGCAGGGTGCAATCTAGGTGGCTCTCCTAAAGAGCTGCTTAGAAAAAGTTTTTAGGTTTTTTATTTTCAGTGAGTCCTGCTGGCAACAGGCTCACTGCATCGAGGGACTTAGGGGAGAGAATTTCAACTCACTTGCGTGCAGGATGGATTGGATTCTTAGGCTACTGGACACCATTAGCTCCAGAGGGAGTCGGAACACAGGTCTCACCCTGGGGTTCGTCCCGGAGCCGCGCCGCCGACCCCCCTTACAGATGCTGAAGATTGAAGGTCCGGAAACAGGCGGCAGAAGGCTCTTCAGTCTTCATGAAGGTAGCGCACAGCACTGCAGCTGTGCGCCATTGTTGTCACACACTTCACACCAAGCGGTCACGGAGGGTGCAGGGCGCTGCTGGGGGCGCCCTGGGCAGCAATATTTAATACCTTTATGGCAAAAGAATACATCACATATAGCCATTGAGGCTATATGTATGTATTTAACCCATGCCAGATATCTAAAACTCCGGGAGAAAAGCCCGCCGAAATAGGGGGCTGGGCTTATTCTCCTCAGCACACAGCGCCATTTTCCTGCTCAGCTCCGCTGTGAGGAAGGCTCCCAGGACTCTCCCCTGCACTGCACTACAGAAACAGGGTAAAACAGAGAGGGGGGGCATTGTTTGGCGATATTTTTATATATTTAAGCTGCTATAAGGAACAACACTTATATAAGGTTGTTCCCATATATATTATAGCGCTTGGGTGTGTGCTGGCAAACTCTCCCTCTGTCTCCCCAAAGGGCTAGTGGGGTCCTGTCTTCGATAAGAGCATTCCCTGTGTGTCTGCTGTGTGTCGGTACGTGTGTGTCGACATGTATGAGGACGATGTTGGTGTGGAGGCAGAGCAATTGCCGATAATGGTGATGTCACCCCCCAGGGAGTCGACACCGGAATGGATGGCTTTGTTTATGGAATTACGTGATAATGTCAGCACATTACAAAAATCAGTTGACGACATGAGACGGCCGGCAAACCAGTTAGTACCTGCCCAGGCGTCTCAGACACCGTCAGGGGCTGTAAAGCGCCCTTTACCTCAGTCGGTCGACACAGACCCAGACACAGACACTGAATCTAGTGTCGACGGTGATGAAACAAACGTATTTTCAAGTAGGGCCACACGTTATATGATCACGGCAATGAAGGAGGCTTTGCATATCTCTGATACTGCAAGTACCACAAAAAGGGGTATTATGTGGGGGGTGAAAAAACTACCTGTAGTTTTTCCTGAATCAGAGGAATTAAATGATGTATGTGATGAAGCGTGGGTTAACCCAGATAGAAAAGTGCTAATTTCAAAAAAGTTATTAGCATTATACCCTTTCCCGCCAGAGGTTAGGGCGCGCTGGGAAACACCCCCTAGGGTGGATAAGGCGCTCACATGCTTATCAAAACAAGTGGCGTTACCGTCTCCTGATACGGCCGCCCTCAGGGATCCAGCTGATAGGAGACTGGAAACTATCCTAAAAAGTATATACACACATACTGGTGTTATACTGCGACCAGCCATCGCCTCAGCCTGGATGTGCAGTGCTGGGGTCGTCTGGTTGGATTCCCTGACTGAAAATATTGATACCCTGGATAGGGACAGTATTTTATTGACTATAGAGCAATTAAAGGATGCTTTCCTTTATATGCGAGATGCTCAGAGAGATATTTGCACTCTGGCATCGAGAGTAAATGCGATGTCCATATCTGCCAGAAGGAGTTTATGGACGCGACAGTGGTCAGGTGATGCGGATTCCAAACGACATATGGAAGTATTGCCGTATAAAGGGGAGGAATTATTTGGCGTCGGTCTATCGGATCTGGTGGCCACGGCAACTGCCGGAAAATCCACCTTTTTACCTCAGACCCCCTCCCAACAGAAAAAGACACCGTCTTTTCAGCCGCAGTCCTTTCGGTCCTATAAGAACAAGCGGACAAAAGGACAGTCATATCTGCCTCGGGGCAGAGGAAGGGGTAAGAGAGGGCAGCAAGCAGCCCCTGCCCAGGAACAGAAGCCCTCTCAGGGTTCTGCAAAGCCCTCAGCATGACGCTGGGGCCTTACAAGCGGACTCAGGAGCGGTGGGGGGTCGACTCAGGAATTTCAGCGCGCAGTGGGCTTGCTCACAGGTGGACCCCTGGATCCTGCAGGTAGTATCTCAGGGTTACAGGTTGGAATTCGAGAAGTCTCCCCCTCGCAGGTTCCTAAAGTCTGCTTTGCCAACGTCTCCCTCAGACAGGGCGACGGTATTGGAAGCCATTCACAAGCTGTTTTCTCAGCAGGTGATAGTCAAGGTACCCCTCCTACAACAGGGAAAGGGGTATTACTCCACGCTATTTGTGGTACCGAAGCCGGACGGCTCGGTAAGACCTATTCTAAATCTGAAATCTTTGAACCTGTACATACAAAAATTCAAGTTCAAGATGGAGTCACTCAGAGCAGTGATAGCGAATCTGGAAGAAGGGGACTTTATGGTGTCCCTGGACATAAAGGATGCTTACCTGCATGTCCCAATTTGCCCTTCACATCAAGGGTACCTCAGGTTCGTGGTGCAAAACTGTCATTATCAGTTTCAGACGCTGCCGTTTGGATTGTCCACGGCACCTCGGGTCTTTACCAAGGTAATGGCCGAAATGATGATTCTTCTGCGAAGAAGAGGCGTATTAATTATCCCTTACTTGGACGATCTCCTGATAAGGGCAAGGTCCAGAGAACAGCTGGAGGACGGAGTAGCACTAACCCGACTAGTGCTGCAACAACACGGGTGGATTCTGAATTTTCCAAAATCTCAGTTGACCCCGACGACACGTCTGCTGTTCCTGGGAATGATTCTGGACACGGTTCAGAAAAAGGTGTTTCTTCCGGAGGAGAAAGCCAGGGAGTTATCCGAACTTGTCAGGAACCTCCTAAAACCAGGGAAAGTGTCTGTGCATCAATGCACAAGAGTCCTGGGAAAGATGGTGGCTTCTTACGAAGCGATTCCATTCGGCAGATTCCACGCACGAACTTTTCAGTGGGATCTGCTGGACAAATGGTCCGGATCACATCTGCAGATGCATCAGCGGATAACCTTATCGCCACGGACAAGGGTGTCTCTTCTGTGGTGGTTGCAGAGTGCTCATCTGTTAGAGGGCCGCAGATTCGGCATACAGGTCTGGGTCCTGGTGACCACGGATGCCAGTCTGAGAGGCTGGGGAGCGGTCACACAGGGAAGAAACTTCCAGGGAGTATGGTCAAGCCTGGAGATGTCTCTTCACATAAATATACTGGAGCTAAGAGCGATTTACAATGCTCTAAGTCTGGCAAAACCCCTGCTTCAAGGTCAGCCGGTGTTGATCCAGTCGGACAACATCACGGCAGTCGCCCACGTAAACAGACAGGGCGGCACAAGAAGCAGGACAGCAATGGCAGAAGCTGCAAGGATTCTTCGCTGGGCGGAAGATCATGTGATAGCACTGTCAGCAGTATTCATTCCGGGAGTGGACAACTGGGAAGCAGACTTCCTCAGCAGACACGATCTACACCCGGGAGAGTGGGGACTTCATCCAGAAGTCTTCCACATGATTGTGAACCGTTGGGAAAAACCAATGGTGGATATGATGGCGTCCCGCCTCAACAAAAAACTGGACAGGTATTGCGCCAGGTCAAGAGACCCTCAGGCAATAGCTGTGGACGCTCTGGTAACACCGTGGGTGTTCCAGTCAGTGTATGTGTTCCCTCCTCTGCCTCTCATACCAAAAGTACTGAGAATTATACGGCAAAAGGGAGTAAGAACGATACTAGTGGCTCCGGATTGGCCAAGAAGAACTTGGTACCCGGAACTTCAAGAGATGCTCACGGAGGATCCGTGGCCTCTACCTCTAAGACGGGACCTGCTTCAGCAGGGACCGTGTCTATTCCAAGACTTACCGCGGCTGCGTTTGACGGCATGGCGGTTGAACGCCGAATTCTAAGGGAAAAAGGCATTCCGGAAGAGGTCATTCCTACACTGGTAAAAGCCAGGAAGGAGGTGACTGCACAACATTATCACCGCATTTGGAGAAAATATGTTGCGTGGTGTGAGGCCAGGAAGGCCCCCACGGAGGAATTTCAACTGGGTCGATTCCTACATTTCCTGCAAACAGGATTGTCTATGGGCCTCAAATTGGGGTCCATTAAGGTTCAAATTTCGGCCCTGTCGATTTTCTTCCAGAAAGAATTGGCTTCAGTTCCTGAAGTCCAGACTTTTGTAAAAGGAGTACTACATATACAGCCCCCGGTTGTGCCCCCAGTGGCACCGTGGGATCTTAATGTAGTCTTGGATTTTCTCAAATCCCATTGGTTTGAGCCGCTCAAATCGGTGGAGTTGAAGTATCTTACATGGAAAGTAACCATGCTACTGGCCCTGGCTTCAGCCAGGAGAGTATCAGAATTGGCGGCTTTATCATATAAGAGCCCATATCTGATTTTCCATACGGACAGGGCAGAACTGCGGACGCGTCCTCATTTTCTGCCTAAGGTGGTGTCAGCGTTTCACCTGAACCAGCCTATTGTGGTGCCTGCGGCTACTAACGATTTGGAGGATTCCAAGTTGTTGGACGTGGTCCGGGCATTGAAAATATATATTTCAAGAACGGCGGGAGTCAGAAAGTCTGACTCACTGTTTATATTGTATGCACCCAACAAGATGGGTGCTCCTGCTTCTAAGCAGACGATTGCTCGTTGGGTTTGTAGCACAATTCAACTTGCACATTCTGTGGCAGGCTTGCCACAACCTAAATCTGTCAAGGCCCATTCCACAAGGAAAGTGGGCTCATCCTGGGCGGCTGCCCGGGGGGTCTCGGCATTACAACTCTGCCGAGCTGCTACTTGGTCAGGGGCAAACACGTTTGCAAAATTCTACAAATTTGATACCCTGGCTGAGGAGGACCTTGAGTTCTCTCATTCGGTGCTGCAGAGTCATCCGCACTCTCCCGCCCGTTTGGGAGCTTTGGTATAATCCCCATGGTCCTGACGGAGTCCCCAGCATCCACTTAGGACGTTAGAGAAAATAAGAATTTACTTACCGATAATTCTATTTCTCGTAGTCCGTAGTGGATGCTGGGCGCCCATCCCAAGTGCGGATTGTCTGCAATACTTGTACATAGTTATTGTTACAAACAAATTCGGGTTGTTATTGTTGTGAGCCGTCTGTTCAGAGGCTCCTACGTTTGTCATACTGTTAACTGGGTTCAGATCACAAGTTATACGGTGTGCTTGGTGTGGCTGGTATGAGTCTTACCCGGGATTCAATATCCTTCCTTATTGTGTACGCTCGTCCGGGCACAGTATCCTAACTGAGGCTTGGAGGAGGGTCATAGGGGGAGGAGCCAGTACACACCACCTAATCCTAAAGCTTTATTTTTGTGCCCTGTCTCCTGCGGAGCCGCTATTCCCCATGGTCCTGACGGAGTCCCCAGCATCCACTACGGACTACGAGAAATAGAATTATCGGTAAGTAAATTCTTATTTTTTCTCCCCCAAGCCAAAAAATTTTCTGGCGCCCCCCCCCCCCCCCATAATTGGCACTAGCTAAGTGATGAATCTGCGTGCTTCATCACTTAGCTAGTGCCAATTATGGAAGGGGGGGGGGGGGCACCAGAGAATTTTTTGGCTTGGGGGAGAAAAATTTCTAGTTATGCCACTGGCATCGACGTTTGCACCAGTCTATGGCAGGCGCAGTATCTTCATCACAACATGGCTTCTATACAAATGGCTATGCGTCTGAGAACGCGTTTCTGATACCGGCAAATACCGTACGCAATAGCATGTGATGAAGATACTGCGCCTGCCACAGACTGGTGCAAACGTTGCTGCCAGTGGCGTAACTAGAAATTTTTCTTCCCCAAGCCAAAAAATTCTCTGGCGCCCCCCCCCCCCCATAATTGGCACTAGCTAAGTGATGAATCTGCGCGCGCGCCGCAAAAAAGACGTGGCCTTGCTGAAATGGGCGTGGCTTTGCATATAGGGGCGTGGCATTGCAGGAAAAGACTACCTTATACACGAGTTTTGCAACCTGCACGCCCAGATGTTGGCCACCACAGGAAAAAAAATAATCCTGATTCATGCCCCTTACATTATTTGTCATTTTTCCTCCTTATAGTAATGCCCATTATACATTATGCCACATGCCACATACTGCAATGGCCCTTAGACATTATGCCACACACCATAATGTCCCCGACACATTATGCCACACACCGTAATGCCTGTGACACATTATGCCACACACTGTAATGCCTGTGACACATTATGCCACACACCGTAATGCCTGTGACACATTATGACAGGAATCGCAATGCCCATTATACATTATGCTACACACTGCAATGCCCCTGATACATCATAGCACATACCACAATGCCTGTGACAGATTATGCTACACACCGCAATGTCCGTGACACATTATGACACACACCGCAATGTCCGTGATACATTATGCCACACACTGCAATGACCCTGAGACATTATACCACATACCACAATGCCCGTGATATAGTATACCACACACCGTAATTATTATTATTACATTTTATTTATAAGGCACCACATGTGTTTCGCAGCGCCGTACAAAGGACAGTACAGGGAGACAAAACATAGCATTACAGTAAATAAATAACAGAAATAGAGTACAGGTAACATAGAGCACCACACGTTCTCAAGACATAATACAGCTAAGATGTAAGTATTGATGGAGTGATCATCGTACTACTAGAGGCTGGTGGCCATAGATGGAGATGAGCCTTTACTAGCAGGATAAAGATGGTCGTTGAATAGGGGAGAGCTGCGAGTGAAATGTGTTGAGACGAGGGCTTAGATAACAAGAGGAAAGAGGGCCCTGCTCTGAAGAGCTAACGATCTAGTGGGGAGGGGCGACAGACAAATGACAAGAGGTGCAGGCAAGTGGGAGGTAGCCTGATGGCAGTATGCAAGCAAAGCTGAGATGTTCACGGCATGAACACATACCGCAATGACCGTTATACATTATGCCACACACTGCAATGCCCCTGAGACATTATACCACATACCACAATGCCCGTGAGAAATACTATGCCACACGTAATGCCTGTGACACATTATGACACACACCGCAATGTCCGTGATACATTATGCCACACACCGCAATGCCCATTACACAGTAAGGCTTCTAATTACTTTTAAATTACCTGCTCGTTGCCAGGGGTTTCATGCCCTTGGTTCCATGCACGGTGCCAGGGGTTTTCTTTCCTAGGGTGTCATACTCGTTGCCAGGGGTTTCATGCGGTAGGTGTTAAGCTTGTTGCCAGAGGTATCATGTGCTGGGTTTCAAGCTTGTTGCCAGGTGGTAATATTTGTAGCCAGGGGTTTCATGCACTGGGTGTCATGCTCGTTGCTAGGGGGTAATGCTTGTTGCCAGGGATTTCATGAGCTGGGTGTTGTGCTTGTAACAAGGAGTTAATGCTTGTTGCTAGGGCTGTGCTCCCAGTGCCACATATGCCCCCAGTGCCAGATATTCCCCCACAGTTCCAGGTACACATATTCCCCCAGTGCCAGGTACACATATACCCCCAGTGCCAAATATGCCCCCCCCCCTCAGTGCCAGGTACACATATACCCCCCAGTGCCAAACATGCCCCCCCAGTACCAAACATGCTCCCCCAGTGCCAAATTTGCCCTCCCCCAGTGCCAAATATGCCCATCCCCAGTGCTAAATATGCTCCCCCAGTGCCAGGTACACCCCCGCCCAGTGCTAAATATGCTCCCCCAGTGCCAGGTACACCCCCTCAGTTCTAAATATGCTCCTCCAGTGCCAGGTACACCCCCCCCCCCGCCCCCCCGGGCTCCCCCGCTGCTCCCCCGCTTCTGTGCGATTCGAGAAGGAGGGACACGGAGGGCACAGCGCGTGCCTCTCCTGTGTGTCCCTCCTGCGTCTCCGGCGGCAGTGGCGTGTCTGTTAAATGAAGTGCTGGGCACTTAATTTAACAGACACGCCGCGGCCGCCGGAGACCCAGGAGGGACACACAGGAGAGGCACGCGCTGTGCCCTCCGTGTCCCTCCTTCCCAGCAGAAATCAGTGGCGGTGGCTAGGGCACCCCAAAGCCCTGCGCACCCCCAAGCGTTTGCAGGGGCTGTGGGCCCCTAGTTACGCCACTGGTCGATGCTGTTCGCAATGGTGTGCCAATTGTGGACTGTGTATGATCACTGTCAGTGCTACTGCATACAGTAAATGGGCATCTCAGGCTTTGCACTCACCAGTGAATGCCAGGGCACAAGGGTAAGGCTGAAACTACCATTAGCATATTATCACACTGATGACTCCATCAAAGGGGCACTAGTACGGTTGCAGCAGCGCTCACCTCTGAATCAGGCCAAGAGTCTTTTTGAAGCCTCTGCCAACTTTGCACAACTGTACTTTTCAAATCTCCCTCACTCTTCCCTTCAAAAAGTTCCACATTCAATAAATTGTCAGGGGATCTCCTGTGCACAGTACTCAAGTACTACAAGTTTTCAATAGGAGATGCTGTTATTTTACCAGCTGTCAGGATCCTGACGTTCAGGATACCAATGCCCAAACCCCGAATCCCGACAGCCGGGGAAATGCCGGTGCTTGGAATCCCGACCGAGGCCTCGTATTCCCACTCAGCTGGTGGTCCATGCCAACACCTGAGGAGGAATAGTGGGAGAAGGAGACTCTCTGCGCTCCCTGCCGACGTCGGTCTCCTGACGGCCGGGATCCCGAGCGACGGTAAAGTCCCAATGCGGGAGCCCCTACTCACAGCAGAAAGTGCCTGAATTTCTACACATCTCCTGATATACATTCCTCAAACATATTTCCAAATTCCTGCTTTACTGTAGCCCGCCTAGCTTTGGGTCTATTGTAGGGCCGTTGTTTACATCTCGCTCCAGTCAATGAGACTATGGGGGTCATTTCCGATTTGATCGCTAGCTGCCGTTGTGCGCTGCGTAAGCGATCAGTGAAAAAACGGCTAATCTGTGTATGCACCGCAATGCGCACGCGCGCCGCACGGGTACGAAGTCCTTTGTGGTTTTGCACTGGTTCTAGCAACAATTCCAATCGCACAGCCGAACGCAAGGAGATTGACAGGAAGAGGGCGTTTATGGGTGTCAACTGACCGTTTTTTGGGAGTGGTTGGAAAAACGCAGGTGTGGCCGGGCGTTTGTTGGGCGGGTATCTGACGTCATTACCGTGTAACTCGTTGCAGCAATCATCGCACAGGATAAGTAACTGCAGGGCTTGTCTTGTTTTGCACAAAATATGTTTGCATGCACTCTGCTGCACAGGCATTCGCACTCCTACAAAGCGAAAATACACTCCCCCGTGGGCGGCGACTATGCGTTTGCACGGCTGCTAAAAACTGCTAGCGAGCGATCAACTTGGAATGACCCTCAATATTGTGCTTTTTATGAGTAGCACACCCAGGTGTAGGGAAAAATCTGTCCCTGTTCCATCTCTCCATTCTTACCACACTTTGCCTCAGAGGTGGTATCCCAGGGGACTTAATGTACATCTCCCAATCCTCCGTTTTAATGGCTATTATTGAGGCCTCAGGGTTGCCTTCATCCGAAGGCTTTAATACATTCACACTACAAATTTGTTCTTCGCCCTTTCCACCTTGCTTCTAAACTCTAGGGGAGGCCCGATAAGCAGAGTTTGAAGATGTTTTATGACATTCTGGGCAGTTGATCATTATACGTTCCTTAAACAACCCCCACTCTGTACAACAAATGTCTCTTAACAAAATAATATGTTTCACCTTCTGCCATCCTGGCAGCTTTCACTAAACCATTAACTTCAATAACAGTTTTAAATGCATTTTCTAGGGTAACATCATTATGTTAATCCCTGTCACATTCCTCTAGTGAAACAAGTCTTGGAATTGGGGACCAGTCCTCAGTACTATCTGGTGGGACCAAAGTTTCCACAACCGTGTCCCCGGCCCAGGCTTATTTGTCCCACCTTCTTGGTCAAGGCTTGGGATGAGTAGCAGTTGTTCACCTGTATCCAGAATCCATAAACAACAGTTCTGTCGACTCCCTTCTTGAATCCAGTGGAAGTTGGACCAATTCCTTTAAGGTTGGATGTTTTGCCAGTCCATCAGTTGCCAAAATGTCCAGCTGGATCCGATCAGTGATAACTTCCTGGAACAAGGGAAAATCTTGCCACAGAATAAGGAGGTACACTAACTTTGGGGCCACAGCAGCCATGCAGCAACTAGGAGAGGTGGAACCTAACCAAGCAACTGTACAATCCATAGGTACGTGACAGTCTGCTTGAGCACTCATTGCAGAAATGCCCGGGTTTCACCAACTTCAAAGCACATCTCTACACTAGCATGTCGTGTTCCTCGGGGGGGTTCTGCCTGAATCACCCACTTTTGCAGGTCTAGGTCTAAAGTCTGGGAGCAGTGGTCAATTACCAGCAGCTCCACCATCCGTTGGGGTGAGTTTCCCTCTGGTTTCAACCACTTCTCTTGTATTTTGATCAAAGCGGCCAACTGAGTTCTGACCAGAGTTTCTTTGGAGAAACATCACTCATGGAAGCACTGAGCTTGGCCTGGCCCGGTAACACTGACATGAGCAGGTATCTCCGCCTTCAAAGTCAAGTACACGAACACCTCCTTCTCATCAAGGGTCATATAAACCTGCTGGGCCTCACTGGACAAGTTTGGTGCCAGCTTCTCCACCCAGACTTCTGGTGGCCCTTTTACCCTCTTTGCCATTTTCTAGAAGGTGGCAAGGTAGGCTTATATGTTGTAGCTGACATTTTCTGGAACTTACGCTCCTTCTTAGGACCTGGCTGTTGTAACTGGCATTGCAGCAACAGCTAAATAAACTACATTTCTTGCTGCTGTTGCATCTGTATTAGCTGCTGCTGGAATTGCTGCTACTGCTGTCGACTTCACCACTGCTCACTCATGAGCGTTTCCAGTATTTCCTCCATACCGGTGTTTGGGGCATTACAATTACGTTTACCAGCATACTGTCCCTGCAAGAGGTTCCTCTTTGAACCACAGCTTTCTCAAAAGAGAACACATTCACCTGGGAAAAAAACATCTTTTTAACTTTAACCCTTTCTCTGCTGCACCAATTTCACAAACAATTTGCTTTTGCTTGCATTTTTTTTTTTGTTTTTAGCAACAACTCAATTCTCTCCAAGGATAGTGCAAACACAAGACTTGTGTTTCAGCAAACCCTGCCTCATAAAGCATTCAGGCAAACTTTCTGTTTCTACAGACCACTTGACATGTATTATAGCAGCACATGCCTTGCCGCTATAGAGCTTCGTGCTTTGCCTCTTTATCAAGGAAAAGCAGGAAGCAATAGTGACAAGATGTATTAGTATCTTGGATGCTAGAGTGAGGGAGTTAAAACTGCCCCCTCTGGTGATCCCTCCCACAGCCCACAGCGTATAAGCCTAAGGCTGATGTGCTGTCTCTCTTCTTCCTGCTGGCTCCACTGGGCATGTGCGAGATCTTTCAAGCATCACAAGATCTCCTGTGCAGCCCAGCAGCTGCAGCAGCCAATAACAGTGCTGTGAATGGGGCAATGACACTTGCAGCTGTCAAAATTGATAGCACTTTCCCCTATAACACCTGGTCATACATTTACCCCTCAGTACGGCTGATCAGCCACGCTGATTATCCTGGTAACAATAGCTGATCTTCCAGGGTGCATCCTCTGTATGTCTCCTGTCCATCATACTTCACATCAGTGTGGAGCATGTGGCTGGCGGCCCCACATTACTGGAAAATTAAACTGGCCTGGGGGGATAGATGGCATTATGCTCCCCCCCATTTCCCCGGCCCAGACTGCAATGTCCCTGTTTTGCCACATTAATTCTATATATTGATGATAGCTATGGCTGCCAAAACTTTTGGCGGGCCTTGGTGCTTGGCTGCTGGAGGGGATATGGTTATGACTCCCTCATTGTCTAAATTAATGTGGTGTGCAGCAGCGTGCGCATTGGGGGTCTTGATCACAATATCACAGTTTAAGGCAAAATCCCCCCCCACCACCACCACCACCACCACCCACCCTGCACTCCTGAGCCTCTACAAACTCCCTGGCCATAGGTGTATCTAGAGTGTACTGTGCATACGGGCCCACACTGTACATCCTGCACCCATTCAAAATGCTTACCACACCATCTGCGCCACAGGCATCACTGGGAGCATAGCGCAGTAGACTCATGCACGGCGGCTGCACATGCCCCCTTACACTGCCCATGGCACAGATAATCTGTACCTGCTCATACCCCCTCTGTGCCTGTGATGATAATATACACAGTGTTCCATGCCTTAGAAGTTATGTTTGCATTTTCTGTTTTTTCCTAGTTTTCTTTTACTCACAATTTATTTCCTTGCGTCTGTTGGTTCTGTGCATGCTACTTGGCAGACTTTTGGATTCATATTATTGTAAAACACAGTTTACTTTGCACAACACCAGCCAGAAGAATTTGCTGAAATACCTAAACTTTATATAGGGTAGATACTGTAATTGGTACTGTATACAAAGAATAGAATACTTTAAATGACTTTAAAGTGTTATTGATGTGATTATCTAGTGTAATGTTTACCTTGACTTTTAGTATGCTAGATTATCAAGCGACAGTAAGATTGGAGACATACTTCACCTCATGGTCAAGGAATGGCGGATGCGGCTCCCAAAGTTGGTTATCTCTGTACATGGTGGGACGCAGAAATTTGACCTAAACCCCCGTATTAAAGAAGCACTGTCAAGGGGATTCGTTAAAGCTGCAGTAACAACAGGAGCCTGGATATTGACAGGAGCAGTCAATAATGGTAACTGACAAGACATGTCTAATGCATTTACTTATTTAGCAGCAGCATATTCTGCAACACTTTACAAATAGGAACAAATACAGTAGTAAGTCTTGGTGATAATTGACAAAGCGGTAAGAGGCACTTTGGTTGCAAGTTTATAATCTATAGGAAAATAGGAGTTTAACACATGAGGTTAAGTGCAACATATTACACAGGTCTCACTAGGGGGCGTAAACTGCACCTGGGTGTCACACTCCGCGGGGGTGACACCAAAATGGCAACTCCTCCTCAGTGACCATGAGCCAGGTGCTGCACTGTGACATTATCGTGCAGCTCCCAGCTCCTGTCACTGAAAAGGAGCGTGAGTCTCTGGAGTTAGCCCAGCATCTCCGGGAATACTGGCCATTCCCCCAGAGTAAAGTAAACGGGGAGTATGCAAGGCCATGCCTCTCTTGTGAGGCCACACACTTTTTGGCGTCAGTGCCTTCGTTCCAAGTGGGTGTGGGGGGGGGGAGTTATTTGGCGCACTAGGTGTCACTGAGTCCAGTGACATCACTGCATATTACATATTGGTGCAGTCACATTGCTGTGGGAAAGTGCTGAATGCGGTTGTGATTTGATCTCTCAGCAATAATGGTTTAGCAATCAGTGGCTTGTTTGAGAAATGAAAAATAAATGTCATGTAAAGGTTATCAGTTAGAATAGCTTAGGGTGATTAGGATGGTAATACGGTAATTTAATAAGCTTGCCTAAATAGGTGACTTTTCGGAGAGATGTATGAAGGTTTGGAGGCTAGAGGAAAGTCTTGTTGCACAAGAGATGAAATTCCACACAGTGGGTGCAGCCTGAAAACAGTTATGGGAGCTGACATAGACAGAGGCGGAACTCTGGGAGGCAGCGGAGTCTGCTGCCGCCGGGCTCCTGACCTGAAGGGGGCACCTCGTCTCCACTTCCGTGCCGGCCGTAATGAGTCAAACTGACTCAGTCCTGTAAGCCCGCCAGCCGCGGGCTGTAACGAGGTCCCTCCAGCGCTCAGCCCCGGGAAATCACGGCACATGTGCGCGGCTGCAGTGACTGTGGGAGTTAAGAGAGAAGCTGCTGCTGCCACCGTTGCTGCGGGTGAGTGTGCGGGGAGGGGAAGGTTGTTGGACACGCGTGCAAGGCAGTGTTATAGCTGCAAAAGTCGGTACCACATGTTGAATGGGCACCTGGAGCTGAGGCTCTCCCCTGTGCCGAGTGTATCTGCTCAGCCCATGACTGCTACTAATCTGGGACTGCTTCTGCTGCCGACGATTAGGAACGAGGTGGCTTTGTTCTGGACACTAATCCTCATACAGACAATGCCTATAAAAAAGGTATGTTTGCAGATATATAGGTGTGTGTGTGTGTGTGTGTGTGTGTATATATATATATAAATACACACACACACACACACACACACACACACACACACACACACACACTCACTAGTCACAAATGACCGCCACTCTGCCTCATCTCCCCCTCCACTCTGCCTCCCCCACCCACTGTTCTGATCTCCATTGCTCTATCTGCCCTCCCCCCCCCCACCCCTTTGCGAAGACCTTCTGTCCTATATAGTCGACAAGAAAAATATTGGTGCCCCCCAAACCCCTATATATTTATAGTGGTTCGGGGTGGGGCACCAATATTTCTCTTGCCTCCGGGCGCCTGAGACGAACTTACGCCATTGGACATAGATTTTGTACAGAGTGGCTTTGAATTGGCAGATACTTTGAAATGTGAGGAACTGAATGTTGGTGGCCTTGTATGTTAGGACAGGAGAAGCAGCTTTGCTCTGCTGTTGTTGCTGTTGTGCTCGCAGCTTCCAGACTCTCCGGAGTACTGGGAGCTGCTATTGCTCCTGCCGCTGCCGGGCATGGAGCAGGGAATACAGTAGGGATCCTGCTGCCAAGGACTGGTACTAGTTCTGCACACAAGACAGCACTCTGAAGTATCCCAAATGAGAGTTTTAGAACGAGGTCTACTCATCACACTTCAGTGTCTCAGGCTGCAGGAACTTGGTAGCTGCAGACTGATGCCATCCCTCCCAGCACTCCCTTCTTTCCTTCTTCGCTGTGTAATATTTCACTGAGTCAGTTTTCTCTTCTGATACTCTGCATACGTGTGTGTGTGTATATATATATATATATATATATATATATGTGTGTGTATAAATATATATTCAGGAAGGTTGAGGAGGACACAGGGGTGTGGTGTGGGCGGTGAAGGTAGCGGCGGGTTCCTATGGCAGCGGAATCACGGTGGTGAGTACTGATTGTGGATTGGGAATTAACTCAACAGGTGTACACAGTTAGGTTTGACTATTAGCACATAAAAGAAGCACTGGTAGGCTGCAGATGGTTGATACTCCCCTGATGACGGCATGGTCCGAAACGGCTGTTGGGAGCTGTAGCTGTTTTGGTCTGAGGACCCCAGAGGAATCGTGAGATGCTAACAATTTTATTGCTGGATTGCCAACTATGCTTGAACTATGCTTGTATTGCACATTGTCTTTTAAAGCATTAAAATAACTTATCAGTTAAAGGAGTGCTGGTCTGGTCTGCTACATAAGCCCCTGCTGGAGCCTCATGGTGTGGACGATTGGATATGCTACTATTTGACCTGGCACCCGATATTTTGTGACTTGGTGAAGTGCGGTTTTCATCATCTATTTATTGATTTCCGCAATTGGACTCAAAACTGCACCACGGTTTTATAGTGTTTGTCATTTATTGTCTGTTTTTTAGACTGAGTGTTAACAGTCTTTTAAGTGTGTGACCTTTTTGATCATGGAATTTAGTGCTGGTGACATCTCGGGTACGAAGAGATTTTCAGATAAGGATGTGTCAAAAATTCTATTCACTAATACAGATCAATTAGCATTTGATCAGGATAGCCCATTGGAAATATATGATGATTTGTTACGTTTACGTAAGAGGATGGTTGAGTTGGAGTTACATGGGCTTACTCTATCTCAGTACCATAAAGACAACTTAATTCCCAGAGGGTTCAGGATTAGAAATCAGCCAACTCTTGGACGTAACTGTAAGGAGTTTTGTCTTATCCTAAATCAATGTAGTTTTGATCTAATGCTTTTAGTAATACAACAGGTTAATAGTGATATGAAAAATGTGGAAAAGGAATTGCGGGCTTGTGAGGCATCAGGGTTGGATAGTTTTCAAACTGACACTAATACTGATTGGTTAGCAAAATTAGAGGAGAGTGTGACAGGATTTAGAGCTGAGTTATTAGCCTTCAAAAAAACAAAATATAAGAAGGTAAAAGAGGACTATAGGGACCTTAGAGTGTACCCATGGTTATTGTCACAACCCAATAGACGACAATGGAATACAGGACAGGCTTTCCGTAGGAGACCAACTAGACCGTTTACGGATATTGATTCCAACACATCTCAAAGTGATTCGGATCAATCTAGTAAACAAAAGAAACAGACTTTTTTAGGAGGGAAACTGTACACCCGCAGCAAAAGGGGCGGGGACAAGGATGTAGAAAACGCACACGGAAAGGGGGTGTCAAACATAAAAAATACAGGGGAAAAGAATGCCAAAGGGAGCCGCAGATAGCGGTATTTAACCTGTCATCTTATGAACTGACAGATTCAGAAATACAGGTTTTGTTTTGTCCAAGGGTTTAACTTTTGTACAAACGTATAGACAGAAACCATTTGATTTTGAAATAGAATTATACAAATCTCACAGGCAATTGAGACTTAAGGATTTTTTTAGTAAGAAATCCCCCAATGAACAAAAGTATACACCATTTAAGGCTCCCAGTGTGTTTGACCCACCCTCTTCGAATGCCTCTATTGAGGCGTTCATGCGTTTGGTTAAAAGAGATACATTACCATTGTTACAGAGAGCTAGGATTAAACATTCTAATCTCAGCAAGGAAGAACATTTATCCATTAAATCCCTACGCAATAATGCCGCCATTGTCATCCGCCCTGCAGATAAGGGCGGGGGTATAGTTGTCTTAAACAGGGGGGATTATGTTGCTGAAGTCACTAGGCAGCTGAAGGATACCAGCTGCTATAAAAAGCTCACTTTTGACCCGACTGATAAGTTTAAAAGGGAGATTGATTTGGTAATTTGCTTGGGGCATACTAATGGCTGGATTGATGAACAAACTGCAAGGTTCCTGACCCAAGACTACCCGAGGATCCCCCTCTTGTACATCTTACCTAAGATACACAAGAGTTTGGTGGATCCTCCGGGTAGGCCCATCATATCGTCTAATGGGTCTCTGGGACAGCCTTTATCCCAATTTGTCGATTACCACCTGCAGCCGGTGGTTCAAGACACCCCCTTCTATATTAGGGACATGTCTGATTTTATTAACAAGCTTGAGGCATGTGGTCCACCTCCTATAGGGTGTATGCTGGTGACACTAGATGTCACCTGTTTATACACCAATATTGCACACAATGAAGGTGTAGAAGCTGTGAGAAGTGCCGTCACCGCCAGTCCACAATATGGAGGTCCACCAATTGATTTTTTGTTACTGCTGATAGAGATCATTTTGCATAAAAATTCTTTTTTATTTGATAATTCATTTTATTTGCAGCTAAACGGGACAGCTATGGGGTCTAACATGGCCCCTTCATATGCAAATTCATTTATGTATGATTTTGAGCGGTTTAACATTATACAGGATCCAGAATTTTCTAAATTTGTATTTTTTTATGTAAGGTTCATAGATGACCTGTTCCTGTTGTGGACTGGTGGTGAAACGGCTCTATTGGATTTTGTTGATCATCTTAACGGCAGACCTGGTTCCATCAAATTTACCTGTAAATATAGTTTTACGGAAATTGAGTACCTAGATGTTCTAGTGGGAATTAGAGACGGTTGCTTCTCTACGAATATTTTTAAAACATTGGCACATTGTTCAGACGGACCCTGTATTAAGCAGATATTGTAGTAATACCCCACTATTCAGCTACAAAAGAAGTGGGAATCTGAAAGAAAGGGTCTCATATTCTGATATTAGTCCACGGGTTGGTCTTAGTTCCGGTTGGTTAAGTCCACAAAAAGGAGCTTACAAATGTGGTAGCTGTGCGAACTGCAGCTTCATGCGGTCAGGAAAAAGCTTTGTGCATCCAAGTCTGGGGGACGAGTACCAACTCCGACATAGGATGACATGCGAGACCAGATATGTGACGTACGTCATCATTTGCCCATGTAACAAGCTGTATGTGGGTAAGACCATCCGGATGGTCAAAGAAAGAATCTCGATGCACCGGTCGTCCATAAAAAAAGCATATCAACAAATAGAGCCAAGCACTCCGCCAGTGGCGAGACATTTTGTTGCCAGTGGACATTTGATTAAGGACTTTAGATTCATGCCACTCGATCACGTGCCACCGCTGAGAAGAGGTGGGGATAGGGGTAACTTGTTGTTGAGACAAGAATGTAGATGGATCTACCAGATGAACACATTAACCCCGGATGGACTAAATGAGGAGCTGTCATTTTCACCGTTTTTGTGATAACAATGATTGTTTATACTGGTGGAACAGGTTTGCCGTTATATAAATTAGTACGGTCTACCTATATGCTATTTTGGGCCTGTGGTGACGTACTCCACAGCCTAAATTTCATGATCAAATTTTTATTTTGTATTGTATGTAAATATTTTGTATATATATATATATTGTCTGGATTAGATAGATATTGGATGCTGTGGTTGATGGCCATATCCCTTTGGAGACTATGGTTGGATGGGACTGTTGTTTATTATAAAACTATGTTATGGATATAGTATGGTTAGAGTATTGTAATTGTTGATAAAAATTGTCCCATGATCAAGACCAGTGATGTGTGCCATTAACCACAGCATCTTATTTAAATGTATTTATGTTTAGATATGTATGTGTCCCATGCACTGTCAGTGCAGCAACTGTGGGGACGTTGTGCTGTGGTTGCCAGGTAACGCCCTGACACTGGAACGCACGCCCTGTCGATGACTCACTCAGGAACCTGGCTGTGGACGCACTTCCTGGTCCGATCGGGTTGCTGGGCAACGCGTGTGTGCGCGTCATCTGGCGGACACTAGTCGCGATGAAGCGTGACGCAGTTGTGTTGCTAGGCAACGCATGCGCGTGCGGTTTGTCGCGGCTGTGTCATGCGATGGCGCGCCGCACAGCGGTGCAGACGCCGCCACGATTAAGTAATCAGGAAGTGAGGAATCAGGAAGGTTGAGGAGGACACAGGGGTGTGGTGTGGGTGGTGAAGGTAGCGGCGGGTTCCTATGGCAGCGGAATCACGGTGGTGAGTACTGATTGTGGATTGGGAATTAACTCAACAGGTGTACACAGTTAGGTTTGACTATTAGCACATAAAAGAAGCACTGGTAGGCTGCAGATGGTTGATACTCCCCTGATGACGGCATGGTCCGAAACGGCTGTTGGGAGCTGTAGCTGGTTTGGTCTGAGGACCCCAGAGGAATCGTGAGATGCTAACAATTTTATTGCTGGATTGCCAACTATGCTTGAACTATGCTTGTATTGCACATTGTCTTTTAAAGCATTAAAATAACTTATCAGTTAAAGGAGTGCTGGTCTGGTCTGCTACATAAGCCCCTGCTGGAGCCTCATGGTGTGGACGATTGTGTATATATATATATATATATATATACTGCTCAAAAAAATAAAGGGAACACTAAAATAACACATCCTAGATCTGAATAAATTAAATATTCTTATTAAATACTTTGTTCTTTACATAGTTGAATGTGCTGACAACAAAATCACACAAAAATTATCAATAGAAATCAAATTTATTAACCCATGGAGGTCTGGATTTGGAGTCACACTCAACATTAAAGTGGAAAAACACACTACAGGCTGATCCAACTTTGATGTAATGTCCTTAAAACAAGTCAAAATGAGGCTCAGTAGTGTGTTTTGCCTCCACGTGCCTGTATGACCTCCCTACAATGCCTGGGTATGCTCCTGATGAGGTGGCAGATGGCCTGCTAAGGGATCTCCTCCCAGACCTGGACTAAAGCATCCGCCAACTCCTGGACAGTCTGTGGTGCAACAAGGGTTGGTGGATGGAGCGAGACATGATGTCCCAGATGTGCTCAATTGGATTCAGGTCTGGGGAACGGGCGGGCCAGTCCATAGCATCAATGCCTTCGTCTTGCAGGAACTGCTGACACACTCCAGCCACATGAGGTCTAGCATTGTCTTGCATTAGGAGGAACCCAGGGCCAACCGCACCAGCATATGGTCTCACAAGGGGTCTGAGGATCTCATCTCGGTACCTAATGGCAGTCAGGCTACCTCTGGCGAGCACATGGAGGGCTGTGTGGCCCCCCAAAGAAATGCCACCACACACCATTACAGACCCACTGCCAAACCGGTCATGCTGGAGGATGTTGCAGGCAGCAGAACGTTCTCCTTGGCGTCTCCAGACTCTGTCACGTCTGTCACATGTGCTCAGTGAGAACCTTTTTTCATCTGCGAAGAGCACAGGGCGCCAGTGGCGAATTTGCCAATCTTGGTGTTTTCTGGCAAATGCCAAACGTCCTGCACGGTGTTGGGCTGTAAGCACAACCCCCACCTGTGGACGTTGGGCCCTCATACCACCCTCATGGAGTCTGTTTCTGATAGAGATGAGCGGGTTCGGTTCCTCGGGATCTGAACCCCCCCGAACTTCACCCATTTTACACGGTTCCGAGGCAGCCTCGGATCTTCCCGCCTTGCTCGGTTAACCAGAACGCGCCCGAACGTCATCATCCCGCTGTCGGATTCTCGCGAGATTCGTATTCTATATAAGGAGCCGGGGGTCGCCGCCATTTTCACTCGTGCTTTGGAGATTGAACGGAGAGGACGTGGCAGCGTTCTCTCCCTGAAAAGCTCCGTAATCTGTGCTCAGTGTGCTGAAAATATCTGTGCTCAGTGTGCTGCAAATAATCTGTGCTCAGTGGGCTGAAAATATCTACTTTCTCTGCCTGAAAACGCTCCATATCTGTGCTCAGTGTGCTGCAAATATCTGATCAGTGTGCTGCATTGTGGGGACTGGGGACCACCAGTATATAATATATACTTTTCTATAGCTTCTATACTGCTTGTCAGGACACACATGGGTCACAGTTACACAGCTCTGTACTGATATACAGTAATATTATATATACTTTTCTATAGCTTCTATACTGCTTGTCAGGACACACGGGTCACAGTTACACCGCTCTGTACTGATATACAGTAATATTATATATACTTTTCTATAGCTTCTATACTGCTTGTCAGGACACATGGGTCACAGTTACACCGCTCTGTACTGATATACAGTAATATTATATATACTTTTCTATAGCTTCTATACTGCTTGTCAGGACACACATGGGTCACAGTTACACAGCTCTGTACTGATATATACAATAATATATATACTTTTCTATAGTTTCTATACTGCTTGTCAGGACACATGTGTCACAGTTACACCGCTCTGTACTGATATACAGTAATATTATATATACTTTTCTATAGCTTCTATACTGCTTGTCAGGACACACATGTGTCACAGTTACACCGCTCTGTACTACTACTGATATACAGTAATATATATACTTTTCTATAGCTTCTATACTACTTGTCAGGACACATGTGTCACAGTTACACTGCTCTGTACTGATATACAGTAATATATATACTTTTATATAGCTTCTATACTGCTTGTCAGGACACACATGTCACAGTTACACCGCTCTGTACTGATATACAGTAAAATATATACTTTTCTATAGCCTCTATACTGCTTGTCAGGACACATGTGTCACAGTTACACCGCTCTGTACTACTACTGATATACAGTAAAATATATACTTTTCTATAGCCTCTATACTGCTTGTCAGGACACATGTGTCACAGTTACACTGCTCTGTACTGATATATACAATAATATATATACTTGCATAGGCGTGCGCAGCTTATTTTATTAGGGGGTGCACCGCCGGAGGGGCGTGTCTAACACTATTTTACATTATCTCAGTAATATCACATGGCTTAATTTAATTTCTCCATAGTTCCTACAAATAACATAGATATAATACACCCCAGAGAAATAAAATGAAACATAATGGTGTGACCACCGGCTGGTACTGACTGTCCGCTACGGCATAACCCTGAGGCCTAGCTGCCGCTGCACCCTATTGCTGCTTCCACTTCCCCAACCTATCCCTGACCCAGTGACGGAACTAGAGAGTGGTGGGCCTAGGTGCATATGCACCCCCACCCCTTGCACCCCCAAGCACCTACAACCTAAATTTGAGTGGGACATTCTGAAAAGTATGGGAGATGTAGGGGGCTGAACATTTGAGTTTTTTAATAAAACACAAATACAGTTTAAAACTAACACGTGCCATCAGAACCACATTTGCCTCTTTCTATGCCATCACACTCCTCCTCTGCAGGACACCAGCATTTGTCATACATGTCCCCATGCTCACAAGCTACTTACAGCAGTGTCCCTTACTCACATTACCCCACAGTATGAGCCGAAATTCACATTATGCCACACAGTATGAGCCAAAATTCACATTACGCCACATAGTATGAGCCAAAATTCACATTACGCCACACAGTATGATCCAAATTCACATTATGCCACATGGTATGAGCCAAAAATAACATTATGCCACGCGGTATGAGCCAAAATTCATATTATGCCACACGGTATAAGCCAAATTCACATTATGCCACACGGTATGAGCCAAAATTAACATTATGCCACGCGGTATGAGCCAAAATTCACATTATGCCACACGGTATGAGTCGAAATTCATTTTATGACACACGGTATGAGCCATATTAACATTATGCCCAGAGCCGGCCCTAATCAATTTGATGCCCAAGGCAGATTTTGGCTGGTGCCCCTAGCACCGCCATTACAGATGTAGCCAGCCTCATCTTTGCCACGGTGTGTACCCACGGGCATATGCATCACGGCAAGCTGCACTGAACGCTCTGTTGTGAATAGTTTTAGCCAACTATCGCTCCACAGAAGTCTATGGCATGCGCGTGAACATGCACATGTGCATCATAGACTAAGGCACACTAGTCACGCCATCCATGCCGCAATGATGGATGAGCGTGGCAACATCTGTAGCTCCGCCTCTGACCCAGCACAGCACCTATAATCCAGCATGACCATGAAGCCTTACCCCGCTGGAATAGACCGTGGTAGAAGTAAATGACTGCAGGTCAGGTGGCACCTCGACCACTGAGAGAGAAAGGGGGAGATAGAGAGATCCCCCCCAGAAGAGAGGGGGGAGGGAAAAGGAGAGAGGGATACGGAGGAGAGAGACAGAGGGGCTCATTTATCAAAAAATATTTGCGGCTATGTCCCCTGAAAACACCCGTTTTCAGAAATTAGCCGCAAATATTAAGTTTCCCTGGTATGTATAAAGAAGGGATTGCAGCAGGTATCGGAGATACCTGCTGCGATCCCTCCATTTCTGCCCGCAACCCCATCCCCCATAGGTTTCTATGGGGGATGCAATGCTGCACAATGTATCAATGTTCCCCGCAGCTACTGCAATATTTGACTGCGATACCCCATTGTATCCTATGGGGTAAAGATCGGGGAAAGTAGAGCCGGCTGGGTTCCCTCAGAACCTTCCGCCAGAAATGCCTCAGTGCATCGTGGTCACCTGAAGGGATTGCATATTGCAATGCGATCCTTTGCGGTAAGATCCTGCCGAGCTCACTATGTAATCCATGATAAATGGGCCCCATAGAGAGAGTGAGGGAGAGAAAGGTAGGAGAGAGATATATGGGGGGGGGGGGGGGGGGGAGTGGGGGAGGGGGAGAGAGAGAGGGGGAGAAGGAGGAAAAGATAGGGAGAGAGGGGGAATGAGAGAGGGGGAGGGAAAGATAGAGAGACAGAGAGAGAGATTTCATGAGAATGGAAATATAGTAAAAATACACAGACACCACACTGTCTCTGTGTCAGTTTCCTCATGAGTGGGGAGGGTGTCTGCAGCTGCTTTGTGCTTCTTCTGTCATGCTGCGGTTCTGTGATGCTGTGGCTCCTCCTGGATCATGTACACTATAGCAGAGATCTAACGGGGTGGGGTCCAGGGGGTAAGTACCCCGGGACCCTCTTTCTAAGGGGGCTCCCCATCCGGAGCTGCTGTCTACATTTGATTCTACTTGTCTCCAGGATCCACCAGCAGCAGCAGCAGCACTCCCAGCAGCAGCGGGAGTGCTGCTGCCCGCAGCGGAGCCTTAAGACAAGCAGAGTCATCCCCGCCTGCAATGGAATATGTGCCCGCATACTCACCACTCCGTCTGCAGCGCCAGTGTGAGTAGCGGCGCTGCGCAACTGACACTCGGGGATGAGACATCATGACGTGATGTCTCATCCCCTATGAATTCAATGAGGAGCGGGACATTGGGAGGCGGCAGGACAGACTATGAAGGTGCCTGTCAGCCCTGCGGTGATCAGTGGCGGGTATGTAACTGAGGAGAGTGGGGTGGGGGCGGCTGGGGGGAGAGAATCATTAAATATATTTTATAAGGTGTTAAATAGATTATTAAACATGTGATGGGGGCTCTAATATAATAATGATACAAGTTCACCCCTATTTAATGTTTCCCCACTTCATATATATTGAATGATTCCCTTAAATATTTCATGAGCCCCCACCACGTTTAATAATGTATTTAGCGCCTTATAAAGTATATATATATATATATATATATAACACCTGCCACTGGGGGACGAGGCACAGCCAGGGGATGTGGTACCAACAAGAGGGAAAGGGGCAACCCTGTTTTGAGTGCCTCGGGCCCCCTGGGGGCTTAATCCGGCCCTGGGGGTGTTCAGAACCTCGGGGCGCCTCAGAACCTTGGGGCCTGGCACAGGTGTACTCTTTGCCCCATGTTGCTGGGTCTACTGACACAGACACACACACAGTCAAGTACACTGACACACACTGACACAAACCTTACCTTCTCCTTCTTAGCTGGGCTCCATGGGATGGCTGCTGTCAGAGATCCACCTGCACCAGCAAGAGAAAGCGGGCTGCACATACAGTAGATTGCCGGGCTCAGGGAAAGTTGGGGGTGTGGTCTAATAGCGGACCTCCGTGGCCACGCCCACTTTAAAAAAAACTCCAAATCAGTATAGAAAGTCGCTGCTGCCCCAGTTAAACTGAGCAATGGCTCAGCATACTGTATTTCGGCTTGCCCTGGCTGTGGTTGCCGCAGCGGAGGGGGGAGTACCACAGCCAGGAATTAGCAGTGATCACTCCATTGTGCTGCAGCAGGCTTGGCGTGTGGGGGGTGCCGCACATTAGGGGGTGCCTGTGCGCACCAGGCACCCCCCGTGCGCACGCCTATGTATACTTTTCTATAGCTTCTATACTGCTTGTCAGGACACACATGTGTCACAGTTACACCGCTCTGTACTGATATACAGTAATATTATATATACTTTTCTATAGCTTCTATACTGCTTGTCAGGACACATGGGTCACAGTTACACCACTCTGTACTGATATACAGTAATATTATATATAAATATTATATATATATATATATATATATACAGTAATATATATACTTTTCTATACACAGTATACAGTAATATTATATATATATTTATATAGTATAGTAATATATAGTATATAGTAATATTATATATATATATATATATATATATACAGTAATATATATACTTTTCTATACACATATACAGTAATATTATATATACTTTTCTATAGCTTCTATACTGCTTGTCAGGACACATGGGTCACAGTTACACCGCTCTGTACTGATATACAGTAATATTATATATACTTTTCTATAGCTTCTATACTGCTTGTCAGGACACATGGGTCACAGTTACACCACTCTGTACTGATATACATTAATATTATATATACTTTTCTATAGCTTCTATACTGCTTGTCAGGACACACATGTGTCACAGTTACACCGCTCTGTACTACTACTGATATACAGTAATATATATACTTTTCTATAGCTTCTATACTGCTTGTCAGGACACATGTGTCACAGTTACACCGCTCTGTACTGATATACAGTAATATTATATATACTTTTCTATAGCTTCTATACTGCTTGTCAGGACACACGGGTCACAGTTACACCGCTCTGTACTGATATACAGTAATATTATATATACTTTTCTGTAGCTTCTATACTGCTTGTCAGGACACATGGGTCACAGTTACACCGCTCTGTACTGATATACAGTAATATTATATATACTTTCCTATAGCTTCTATACTGCTTGTCAGGACACATGGGTCACAGTTACACCGCTCTGTACTGATATACAGTAATATTATATATACTTTTCTAAAGCTTCTATACTGCTTGTCAGGACACATGTGTCACAGTTACACTGCTCTGTACTGATATACAGTAATATTATATATACTTTTCTATAGCTTCTATACTGCTTGTCAGGACACATGGGTCACAGTTACACCGCTCTGTACTGATATACAGTAATATTATATATACTTTTCTATAGCTTCTATACTGCTTGTCAGGACACATGGGTCACAGTTACACCGCTCTGTACTGATATACAGTAATATTATATATACTTTTCTATAACTTCTATACTGCTTGTCAGGACAGATGGGTCACAGTTACACCGCTCTGTCTGTACTGATATATACAATAATATATATACTTTTCTTATTTTCTATAGCTTCTATACTGCTTGTCAGGACACATGTGTCACAGTTACACTGCTCTGTCTGTACTGATATATACAATAATATATATACTTTTCTATAGCTTTTAGTATTACAGTACAGCATTTTGGTGACTGACAGTATATAGTTGTACAGTAGGCCATTGCTGTATCTTGCAGCTCTGTGTCACTGCAAGTATCCATCCATTCCATTTTCTTCCAGTGATTTGGACCAATAATACCATTGATTAGAACAAATAATTCAGTGATTTTGTCATTTTCTTCCAGTGATTTGGACCAGTAATACCATTGATTAGAACAAATAATTCCTGTGATATTGAGGTGTTTGTGTCGCTTAGCTTAGCCGTCCAGCGACCACATTGTACCTCTTTTTCTCTTTTCTTTGCATCATGTGCTGTTTGGAGCCAATTTTTTTAAGTGCCATCCTGTCTGACACTGCAGTGCCACTCCTAGATGGGCCAGGTGTTTGTGCCGCCCACTTGGGTCGCTTTGCTTAGTCATCCAGCGACCTCGGTGCAAATTTTAGGACTAAAAATAGTATTGTGAGGTGTGAGGTGTTCAGAATATACTGGAAATGAGTGTAAATTGTGGTTATTGAGGTTAATAATACTATAGGATCAAAATTACCCCCAAATTCTATGATTTAAGCTGTTTTTGAGGGTTCTTTGAAAAAAAACACCCAAATCCAAAACACACCCGAATCCGCCAAAACATTTTCAGGGAGGTTTTGCCAAAACGCGTCCGAATCCAAAACACGGCCGCGGAACCGAATTCAAAACCAAAACACAAAACCTGAAAAATGTCCGGTGCACATCTCTAGTTTCTGATCGTTTGAGTAGACACATACACATTTGTGGCTTGCTGGAGGTCATTTTGCAGGGCTCTGGCAGTGCTCCTCCTGTTCCTCCTTGCACAAAGGAGGAGGTAGCGGTTCTGCTGCTGGGTTGTTGCCCTCCTACAGCCTCCTCCACGTCTCCTGATGTACTGGCCTGTCTCCTAGTAGTGCCTCCATGCTCTGGACACTACGCTGACAGACACAACAAACCTTCTTGCAACAGCTCGCATTGATGTGCCATCCTGGATGAGCTGCACTACCTGAGCCACTTGTGTGGGTTGTAGGGAGGTCATACAGGCACGTGGAGGCTACACACACTACTGAGCCTCATTTTGACTTGTTTTAAGGACATTACATCAAAGCCTGTAGTGTGTTTTTCCACTTTAATTTTGAGTGTTACACCAAATCCAGACCTCCATGGGTTAATAAATTTGATTTCCATTGATAATTTTTGTGTGATTTTGTTGTCAGCACATTCAACTATGTAAAGAACAAAGTATTTAATAAGAATATTTCATTCATTCAGATCTAGGATGTGTTATTTTAGTGTTCCCTTAATTTTTTTGAACAGTGTATATATATATATATATATATATATATATATATATATATATATATATAGTAATTGATAAGGGCCCCCACAAGTTTGTTGCTCAGGGGCCCCCACAGACCTTGATTCGGCCCTGGGTATTTTAGAATGTGAAGAAAAACAGGTAACCAGTGTAGGCACTGACAACGAGGGGCAGCCATAAAATAATGTTTTATGAGGAAGATTTGCTTAGTTGCTGCATTGGAAATAGCTGCTGATAATCTAGTTAGTGGGACAGTAGTAAAGAGGGAAGTAAAATAATCAATGCGGGTCATAATGAGTGTATATATGAAAATGTATACAGTGTCTTGTATGAGATATGTGTGTATTCGGAAAATGTTTCCTCAATGTAAGTAACAGGATTTTGATACAGATGGGGTTTGTGGAACAAAGAAAGGTCAAGGATGACACCTAGGCTAATTACTTTCCCCAGCGAAGAGGTATAGATAGAGAAGAGGAGAGGACCTAGTACTGAGTCTTGTATTATTCCAAATGACTTAAGGGAGTAAGTGGAGCCAGTGAAATAATTATTTAATCAGTATTGTCATATAATAATAATAATAATAATAATCATCATCATCATAATAATCATCATCATCATGATGATGATGATGATGATTATGATGATGATTATGATCATCATCATCATCCATCATCCATCCATCATCCATCATCCATCCATCATCCTTCTTTGTATTGAAGACCTAGGGCAGGGGTTCCTAACCACAGTCCTTAAGGCACACTAACAGGCCAGATTTCAAGGATATCCATACTTGAGCACACGCAACTTAATAAGTACTTTAGTTATTTTGATTTAACCATCTGTGCTCAAGCATGAATATTACTAAAACCTGGACCAAGGTTAGAAGACACTGACCTAGGGAATGTAGTATTTGTATGAGAAGAAAGTGTATAGTATGGATTTAAAGAAAAGTACTCTCTTTGTTGGGGCACTAATCCACCGAAAATGAGGTATAATACTAGTAGAAACAGAACTTTTATTTCTCCATTAAAAAAACAAATAGTACCCCACATTTTAAAGGAAACAAATAACAGAAAAACTAGAAACACATGGATAGCCAACCAGTCAGGTGATCATATTGGTGATTATAATTACTCAATTGACAATTCTCTCACCTAACACACCCCTAAATGGGCCAAGGCTATCCAGTAATGATCATATGTCTGACCGTAAGCAGAGACAAAAGGGGACATTTACTAAGCAGTGATAAGAGCGGAGAAGTGAGCCAGTGAAGTAACATCTATAATTTGCATACTACAAAATGATACAGAGCTGCTGATTGGTTAATGGGGCAACTTCTCCACTGGCTCACTTCTCCACTCTTATCACTGCTTGGTAAATGGGTAAATGTACCCCAAAGTGTCTTGAAATTCCCTGGTAGGTCAGAGGCTAACAATAATAACTATACAGTGCATGCGGAAAGTATTCACATCGCTTCACTTTTTCCACATTTTGTTATGTTACAGCCTTATTCCAAAATGGAATAAATTCTTTTTTCCCCTCAAAATTCTACACATAATACCCCATAATTTAGTTTTTTGTGATTTTTGCAAATTTATAAAAAATAAAAAACTAAGAAATCACATGTACATAAGTATTCACAGCCTTTGTCATGAAGCTCAAAATTGAGTTCAGGTGCATCCTGTTTCCACTGATCATCCTTGAGATGTTCCTACAGCTTAATTGGAGTCCACCTGTTGTAAATTCAGTTGATTGGACATGATTTGGAAAGGCACACACCTGTCTAATATAAGGTCCCACACTTGACAGTGCATGTCTGAGCACAAACCAAGCATGAAGTCAAAAGAATTGTCTGTAGACCTCTGAGACAGGATTGTCTCGAGCCACAAATCTGGATAAGGGTACAGTAGAATATCTGCTTCTTTGAAGGTCCCAATGAGCACAGTGGCCTCCATCATCCATAAATGGAAGACGTTCGGAACCACCAGGACTCTTCCTAGAGCTGGCCGGCCATCTAAACTGAGTGATCGGGGGAGAAGGGCCCTAGTCAGGGAGGTGACCAAGAACCCAATGGTTACTCTGTCAGAGCTACAGCATTCCTCTGTGGAGAGAGGAGAGCCTTCCAGAAGGACAACCATCTCTGCAGCAATCCAGCAATCAGGCCTGTATGATAGAGTGGCCAGATGGAAGCCACTCCTTAGTAAAAAGCACATGGCAGCCCACCTGGAGTTTGCCAAAATGCACCTGAAGGACTCTCAGACCATGAGAAACAAAATTCTCTGGTCTGATGAGACAAAGATTGAACTCTTTGGCGTTAATGCCAGCCGTCATGTTTGGAGGAAACCAGGCCAAACCATGTTTTTCAGTGGCAGGAACTGGGAGACTAGTCAGGATAGAGGGAAAGATGAATGCAGCAATGTACAGAGACATCCTGGATGAAAACACCTGCTCCAAAGTGCTCTTTACCTCAGACTGGAGCGACATTTCATCTTTCAGCAGGACAACGATCCTAAGCACACAGCCAAGATATCAAAGGAGTGGCCTCGGGACAACTCTGGGAATGTCCTTGAGTGGCCCAGCCAGAGCCCAGACTTTAATCCGATTTAACATCTCTGGAGAAATCTGAAAATGCCTGTGCACCGACGCTTCCCATCCAACCTAATGGAGCTTGAGAGGTGCTGCAAAGAGGGATGGGGAAACTGACCAAAGATACAGTAGGTGTGCCAAACTTGTGGCATCATATTCAAAAATACTTGAGGCTGTAATTGCTGCCAAAGGTGCATCAACAAAGTATTGAGCAAAGGCTGTGAATACTTATGTACATGTGATTTCTTAGTTTTTTATTATTAATAAATGAGCAAAAATGTAAAAAAAAACTTTTTTCACGTTGTCATTATGGGGTTTTGTGTGTAGAATTTTGAGGGGAAAAATTAATTTATTCCATTTTGGAATAAGGCTGTAACATAACAAAATGTGGAAAAAGTGAAGCGCTGTGAATACTTTCTGGACGCACAGTATATCTGACTTTAAGTAACAGGATATCACATATGTTGCTTAACAATAAAACCATGAAAGAGCTACAAGCCTTTGAAGCCCTAGTAGAACTTTCCGACCACACAGAGGAGGAATGATCTTTCACCCTAATGAATAGAAGAACCTCATGTAAAAATAAATCAACATTCATGCCTCAAGATGCATTCTGCCCTGAGGTGAAAATCTTCACAGACCTTGCTTCTAGGGACCTTGACAATCCATATACCACCCAGAAAAAATACCCTAATTTTGGTGACAGTCTTACATTAGAATTAAAAAAGGGGCTTTCGGTAGGCGGGGCATCCAGCATGGCCGATTTTTATTGAGACTCCAGACAACGGCTCCCCAATCTACCTCCATCCTCCACATTTCGACTGCTTTTACAATTTCTACCACCCTGTGTGGATAGATCTGGCTGTGTGGAGGGGATTGATGCCTGATGTGCTGTGGAGCGATCTTATAACACCGGAGTCTGGCCACCGTGACTGATGGCCCCCTAGGCTGCCTGGCATCTCAGCAGCAACGTGTCTGACGGGATGGAAAACACCACTCCTGGCTGTTGCACGGTCTCCCTTGCTCTGCTCGGTGGTCTGTGATCTGGGCTACCCCCCCCATCCTCATCCCTCTGTGGACCGCTGCTGGAAGCGCTGCTACTCTTACCTGCGGCCGGCGACTCTACCGCTGTGGCGCCCTGCTCTAACACCCACCTGAGCGACTCCCTGGGATCTCAGCGGTGCTGAGTGCGTGCCCGAGGACATCGCGGGGGAAGTACTGACCCGTGCTGCGCTCCCTCTCCAGCTCACTGAACTGCCCTTGTTGCGCTGGAGGCCGGAACAGCCCCTGTACATACTGATCCTGCACTTGGATGACGTTGGTGTTGCAGCTGTGACCGCCGGTGCTCCTGTCCCCGAGGCGCATTATATTTCTCTCCCCGCCAGTGCAGTCTGTGTGGTCTAGGATCTCCCCCCTTTCCCCAGTTCCTGCAGCTCACCGGCTGGATCCTGACGGCGGCTCCTACACTGACCCTTGTTGTGCTGTGACCGGCGGGACTGGCGTGGAGGAACTTTCTCACTTTAACCTCACCCCGTATGATTCATCCTCCGGCTCACTACCGCGACACTCTGCTGCTGGACACCCGGGGAGTCACTGTATTGGCGCCGAGAACGGGCGGGGTCCCTGCTAACTGGCTTCATCTACCTTTTACAAGTCAATGCAGATGAGGCCCTGGGACCTAGCGGACGAACGATCCTGACTGGTGTTGTCTATTACCTTTGGGTGACAGACTCTTCCCTCCTCCCTGACGGAACCCACTGTCTCCCTGGCTGGCGTCCTGTTTGGAGGGAGCTGCTTCCTGCACTATTTCCGGACCTCTTCTCCTACTTACCCGGTGGGACTCTCATAGAGGTTGGGACAGCTGGACTCCCTGGGACCGAGATGATCCATCCCTATTCGTGCCGCTGAGAGGGACCGCTGAGAATGGTGCGGCTGTGCGCCCGACTCTCTCGCTGATGTCCGGGGGATCTCAAGGTTGCCGTCTCCGGGACCCTATACTAGTCGGTGACCCCAGGAGTATTCTGCTACCTGCCGCCACTCTCCGTGTACGAGGTGACACGCCCGCTATCTCCCTGAGGGTGAAGCCAAGCTGCAGGAGAGTCAGACGATTGGTGTGCTGGATGATTAACTGGCACGGATTTTACCAACGCTCCAGGTACTAATACTGTTTGTCTCCCCCACCACTTTTTACTAACAATTTCCTCGTTTCCACCTTTACTCTACCCCATACTTGGTACCGTCCTTCCTTCTGTGTGATCCCTTCCCCCCCGTTGCGGTATATTTCTCCCCTCCCTGACTGAAGCTACCCTTGCCTACCCCTCTTTTTCTCTCCCCCTACTACACTTTTCCTTTGTGCACTCAGAGTGTGTCTGGGAACCTTTATACTTGTGTGGGACAGATTGGCCCTTTCTTTGGAGTTTTTTGATACTCCATTTTTTTTAGTTGTGTCACAATAGGGGTGTATCAACGCTCCCTACGGATTGTGCTGCTGCACCCTGTTGCAATCCCCCACCTACCCTTGTCCGAGTGTCCACTGTACCCACAGGCAACGTATAGCACCAGCTGGTGCTACACTGAGATGACCCTTTATCAGGAGAGGACTCTATATCCCAGCTGCTTGATTACTGAGCTTGAGCCTTATTTATTGATTTTTGAAGCTTTCTAATTATTTTGTTGTTGATATTTCTATTACTCCCCAGCTGAGTATTTTTTGTGACGTTTGTTATTTTTCATACTCTCAGGGTTTCATGTGATATATTTCTATTCCTCCCCTGCTGAGTATTCTTTGTGACGTTTGTTATTTTGAAGATTAATGTATTTTAGTATGTTTTGAATAATTTGGTTGGTTTCGCACTTCCGCTCGAGCTCCAAACACAATTAACTTAGCTTAAATATCATTGCCTATACCTGCGGGACCATCGCCCACAGGAGACGCTAATCATTCCATATCTCATTCCCTGGGGTATGGACAAATACCTCGACAAAGCCATGCCCCCAAATCAATCTGCCAATTCTTGTAAAACGGGGAAGGGGAAGGACGCTCCCCCTAAGTCGGGACCGCCCTCCCCAGCTGAACATAGGTCAGAATCCTCAGGTTCACATGGTGATAAATCCCCTCCCCTGACAGCTAAAGAGATTTCCGATTTTCTCATGCCCTTTCTTGATAAACGATTTGACGACTTACAAGCCCGTTTGGACGCGGGCTTAGCTCGCATAGATTCCCATACAACGCGCATAACCGCATTGAAGACGAGGTTGAGTGACACTGAAGATTTGGCTCAGTCTTGTCGGGAGGGGGTATCAGCCCAGGACAAATTGATTCAACACTTGCAGGATAAGGTTGAGGACCTGGAAAATAGATCTCGTAGAAATAATCTCAGATTTATTGGAATTCCAGAGTCCTTGCCGGGCCCGGCTCTTACCTCCTATCTTAGTGTAGACCTCCCGACCTCATTGGGAATTGTAGATGAAATCCCATATATCGAAAGAGCACATAGGCTGGGAGCAATGCAGGACGGGGCGCGAAAGCTCGACCAGTCATCGCCCGTTACTTAGACTACAGGGCCAAGGAACAAATCCTTGCAGCTTACCGTAAAAACAGGGAATTATTGGTCAAGGGCCACAAGATCCTGAAATTCCAAGATTTCTCGGCAGCTGTGGCTCAGAGAAGAAAGGAATTTTCTGAAGTCTGCTCCCACCTGCACAGTGAAAATGTCCGGTTCGCCCTGCTCTACCCAGCTAAATTGCGGGTCTTGGAGAATGGAAATCAGATGTTTTATACTGACCCAGAGGTGGCGCGAGCTCGCTTCCTGACTCACGGCTCCCCGACAAGGTCATCTTTTAACTAGGAAAGCAATCAGCGGGGCGCAAATGGTTGAATGACTTGGGTACCACCGCCTCGGGCGGATATGTGTTAACCTGCCTTTAAAATTTTCTTTTCTTTTCTCTTTCTTATTTTAGTTGATTCTGTATTAACCTAAAAGTACATATTCTCACTACTTCAGTGTTTATTCTTGATAGCGTTCAGTGTGCGCACCACTAGGCCTAGTTGGTGCCCACCATAGTTTTGGTTGTTAGGAAAATGTTAGAAAATAGAGGTACAAGACATTATGATATACAATTGAAATCCCAAATGCTGGGACTGTGCGTTGCATGTCATGTATACTGATGTTACTGCTGTCGAAATATTTACTACCCTGGAGATCTTAGGTCACGAGGGGAGCCGTCAATATATGCTTACTTATGTTGTTTATCCGTCAGATAATTCACTGCCCTGAGGGGATTGGGTAGCCATGCCACCACCAGATTCTTCCTCATCTGAGGTAATACCCCCGAAGCCACTACAATTCATCTCTTGGAATGTGGGAGGACTTAATTCCCCTGTCAAGCGACGACGTGTGATCACGCACCTTAAACGCTCTCATCCGGATGTGATTTTCTTACAAGAAACACACTGGCTGACGGGTGAGGAGAATGTATTGAAAGCCCCATGGCTTGGTTCTTGTATTGCTGCTCCTTTCCGTACGAAATCCAGAGGGGTTGCCATACTTTTTCGAAAAAATCTCCCCGTCACTGTTTTGACAGAAATCATTGACCCTGAAGGCAGATATATCATAATGGACATAGAGCTCTTTCATTCCAAATTTACCCTTGTCAATCTATACGCCCCGAATGTTAATACACACATATTCCTTCAAGACATCACTCACATTCTTCTAGGCAGAACTATTTATTCTTTAATAGTGGGTGGAGACTTTAACATGGTAGATGACCCTACAGTTAACAGGTCACTGACTATGCCAAGAACCACTGACTCCCAGAGCAGGTGGACATACTTGACATATTATACCAGAAGAATCTACAAGTAAATAGCGCTCAGTGTTGTTTCACATAAATCAATTAGACAATGTATACTTAATGTCCAAAAACAGGGTCAAATCAGTGCCGCAGATGAGAAAGTCCTTTCTTCTAATCCTCTGCTCCCGTTCTCACAGAAAAAGACCTCTATTTCCAGTAGTCGCTCAAGATGATATAAAATAAAAACAATACAAGATCATGGTGCAATACGTCCCAAACTTCTTTCAAACAACAGCAGATACAGATGTTAGGGATCCAATGCGTACCCCACTCACAATGTATAAGGTGTCTATCCGCACATAAAGGTATCTTTAGCTGTGATATAGATGTGAAAAAATCTTTGTCAGATTAAGCGTACCGTACTCACTACTCCACAAACGATGATCCTCGCATCAAGGTTTCTTTAGACGCTCCATGTCATAATTCTCCTCAATTATGGGAATAAAATATGTACTGATAAAAAAGGGATTTTATTTAAAAGATGGGCAAAAACCATACATGGAAAACCTCAACTGAAAATGATGCTAATTGAACAGGTATGGCCGTCGGCCGAAAACCGCATTCCCTGCCTGGTGTTTATAACATCAATTACAGAGGGGAAAACAATGATGGATAAGCCTGAAGCACTCTTCCTACGTGTTTCTACCCTCTGGGGGTCTTTGTCAAGGAACAAGAGTGCAAATTATACAACCATATTTAAAGCCAACAGGTTTGGCTTTAAATATGGTTGTATTATTACACTCATCCCCAAACCTGGTAGGGACGCCAACTTTCTCTCCTCATACAGACCAATTAGCCTATTAAATGTTGACTACAAACTATTGGCCAAGATAATGGCAATGCGGCTTCAATCTGATATACTTACTACAACACAAATGGGTTTTGTAACTGGTCAACATGCGGTTAAAGCAATCCGCATGGCGCTAGCGGCAGTAGCGGCATCTCAGTCTCCATGTCTAGATTCGAATATGCTTCTTAGCCTCGATGCCAACAAGGCCTTTGACATGGTCTTGTGGCCACATTTGTTTACTGTGTTGGAGAGAAGAGGCTTTGATACGGGCTTCATTAATTATGTCAGATACATCTACGACAATCCATCTGCCTCTTTATTAATAAATGGGATCAGGGGCCAACGATTCCTTTTGGAAAGGGGTACCCGACAGGGATGCCCTCTGTCACCGCTGCTATTTAACCTGGCCCGTTGCTTAGGACACTGCAGGATTGGTCGGTTTTTCGGGGCATAAAAGTGGGTGGACAGGAAATCAAGCTGTCCGCTTTCGCTGACGATATGCTTCTATATATATCTGACCCTGAGCATACCCTTAATTTGATCCTAGACAAGATCCAATTATTAGGCCGCATTCAGGATAAATCTAAAGTGCTACTGTTGTATGGTAATGTGACATATCCGAGCTGGACCTCACACTTTCCCCTTCATTGGGTGTCCACATATATTATCTATTTGGAGGTGATGGTGCCACGCTATATGTCTGAACTATATAAAATCAACGTAAGCAAGGCCATACACACTTTAACTGATGATATTAAGAGATGGGAATGTCTTCCACTGTCATATCTAGGCAGGGCTAACCTGCTAAAAATGGTGGCTATACCGCACATATTATATCCACTGCAAACACTTCCCATACTGCTGACCAAACAGGACATCCAAACGATCAACAAACTAATCAGAACCTTTATATGGAAGGGAGGCCGGGCACGTATTGCTCTGCGTAAACTTGCCCAACCTAAGTCCAATGGAGGTATCAACTTTCCAGATATAGTAGTTTATAATTACGCTGCACTTCTGCGACACTTGAGAGATTGGCTGCAAAATAGTTCTGTATATACAAACACATCTCTCGAACAGCATTTTTTGCAACTGTGGGTCTGACATGTTTTCTTCACCAACATGATTGGGAGATACTGGATCATATCAGGTCTAACCCACTTCTGTGGTCTACTAGAAAAATGTGGCACATACTGCGCCACAATGCGAAGTTGAATCAATACTACTCCCTGCACTTGCCCTTAATTAAAAACCCAGAATTTTTGAATGGCATGGCTGCCCATCCCTTCACGACATGGAGGGAGGCTGGTATAACATCAATTAGATCATTAGTATCGGTGGAGGACCGCCGTTTGCTTACCTTCTCAGAGGTTTCAACGAGACATGCTGAAGTCGTCTCGTTCTCCCTTCCATTCTTGCAAACGCAATTTTACGTTAGGCATATTCTTACAGATTTTGCGGAGGGGGATTGGACTAATCCACTAGATAGCCTCTTACTGCACCCAGTACCGAGACACAAGGCCATATCCATACACTACACCTTCTTGAGGACAATACTAGACCATGCCGCTGTGACAGGAGGCATGTCTAACTGGTTGGCTCATTTCCCCGGACTGACCATACCAACAATGGAAAAAGCACTACTATACTCTCGAAAGGTCCTCCCAGCAAGCATATACACTGAATTATTTCTTAATGTGTATCATAACACTTATCTATCCCCGTTACGACGCTACCATATGGGTACGTCGGAAACACACTCTTGCCCAAGATGCCACCAGAGTGAGGCTGACACATATCATTGTTTGTGGGCATGCCCAATTGTACAATATTTTTGGCATCTCATTAGGAGATATGCGGATGCTAATTTAATAACTTATGTACCCTTTACCCCCGAATGGGCAGCCCTGGGTATTATCGATCCCACTCTTCGCATGCCATCGGAATGTAAGAAACTACTGTTAGCCCTTAGTGCGGCCGGGAAAAAAACGATTCTACAAGGGTGGATAGATAGCGCGCCACCACAGATACCATTATTTTTGAGCAAATTACACCATATATTTAGGATGGACTGGGTGGAGGCTATTGTTGATAGGGGTAAACAAGTAGACAGGTTTTTCAATCTCTGGGGATCTTATATATCCACTTTGCCCCTCACTACACGGCTACACATTCATAACAGCCTCAAGAACACTACATGGTACTTAACTAGGCTGGCTGCACAGGACCAGCTTCTATCCTTGGTTTAAGAATAGACAATTATGACGGCTCCCCCTACAGTTAAGTCTATGATGTATAACACCATCAATGTATCGACAAATTATTCAAACATCATGCAAAAGTTTTTCTGGTCTGACATAAGTGACTGCGTTGTACGACCCCTGGCTATAATCCTTATATGTTACTGTATACTACTTTATTTGTACACTTATACTTTGTAATATGATATCAATGATGTCTCAATAAAAAGTTTATAAAAAAAAAAAGAATTAAAAAAAGGTCTGAGAGACCTCAAAAACTGGGAAGGTGGTAACATTGTCATATGACCAAAACTATCCAATCTGGTAGAAGCACAGATACAACTGGGGGATCCATTGCTTATAATTAATTTATATTTAATCCCACAGACAACTTTAATCTGGTATATACAAGGATGGTATCTCTAAACAGGAATGTGAATTTTTAAAGGTGGATAACCAAAAGCCCCCCAAATTTTATATGCACCCAGAGGTGCACAAAAATCTATCCGGACCACCCAGGAGACCAATAGTCTCTGGGATTGGAGGACTCACCGAGCAAGCAAGCATATTTGTGGACAGACACCTTAAACATCACGTAATCAGTTTACCTTTATACTTACAACATACTGTATATCAGATGCCATAAGGAAGTTGCATGATGTAAACCTTAGAGGAAAACCAACTGCTAGTAACACTTGCTGGCGAGGCCCTCTACACAAGCATCAATCACCAAGATGACCTCAGGGCAGTGAAACACTTTCTTCAAACAGAAAGCATGGAAGAATGAAATTAGCTCGTACTAGAGCTCCTGGAGTGTATTCTCCTTCGTAATAATTTTACCTTCAACAACAAATTCTGCAGACCCGAGGTACAGTCATGGAAGTGGCCCGTGTGCCAACCTATGTGAATCTGTTCCTTGGGTGGTGGGAGTAAGAGTATGTCTTCTGTGAAACCAATGACAAATATGTGGATCAAATCATCTTAGGCAACGCTATATTGACATCATTTTCTTGATATCGCAAGGAACACATGAGGATCTACTGTACTTTGGGGGTAATTCAGATCTGATCGCTGGGCTGCTAATTTTGCTGTCCTGTAATCAGATAGTCGCCGCCTCCAGGGGGAGTGAAATTTTGTCGTAAAAGTGCACAATCGCATGTGTATGCCGAGCTGTGAAAATTCACTTTGTGCAGTCTGTGTGCAACCCAGGACTTACTCCTCCAGTGTGATGAGAACAGGCTGATATGGGCCGAAGCTGACATCAGACACCCTCCCTGAAAACGTTTGGGAATGCCCATGCGATCAAATTTTTTGCACCATCCTGTCGCTTACCAGTGATGCCCGTTATTGTATGATGCACATGCGCATAGTGGTGCATATGCATGCACAGTTAGGACCTGATCGCCCGCTGTGAGAAAATGCACAGCAGCGATCAGATCTGAATGACCCCCTTTATCTCCTCTTTGAATTCCAATAATATGAATCTGCATCTTACATTTGACATCAATAAGAATTCAGTCACCTTCCTGAACCTCAAACTCTACAAGGAAGACACAGCAATGTGGCCATAGAAGTTTTTACAAAGGAAACAGCAACCAAGAGCCTACTCCATCATGGAAGCTTCCACTTTCCCCCAACACTTAGAAACATCCCTAAGGGCAAATTCCTCAGGCTTCGCAGAAATTGCTCAGATGATGACACTTTCAAGAACAAGAGCATTGAACTCACACACAGGCTAATAAATAGGGGGTATAGCAGGAGAACTATAAAACGGGCTATATATCAAGTCTCCAATATGGAATAAATACATTTTCCCCGATAATAGAAAGAGGGAGACAGACAACAGAGAAAAGTTTTGCTTTGTAGAAGACTTCTGCAAAAACTTGCAAGACCTACAAATGGTTGTTCAAAAACACTCATGCTGGACAGAGACCTTAAAGATGCCCTAGATCCCCAACCCGCATTTAGCTGGCGACACTCTACAAACCTGCAGGTCAACTTGGTATGAACCCATTTTCAAAGAAACCCCAAGAAAAAAACAAAGATTAAAGGAACGTTCCCATGCAACAAATATAAAGCATGCAACCATATGGTGAAAATCCATGTGGTCAGGGACAGGTTTGGAGAAATGGTCAACATTCATCAATTTTTCAACTATAATGCAATGGGTGTTGTGTATTGTCCTGAAACAAAGGATGCTAGAACATGCAGGAAACATCCGGAATGTGGCTAATGATATAGAGAAGATGAAGAATATCACTTATGTTACCAGACACTTCCACAAAAAACATAAAGGTTCCAATAATGATCTGAAGGCTTTTGGCCTGGAGAAAGTCCGACTAGGCATCAGAGGTGGAGACCTCAGGAAAACACTACTACAAAGAAAAAGTGAATGGACTTAAATACTCTCATGTGGTCTCAACGAGACAATCAACTATAGCGCTTTCCTGTGACCTTTAAGTTCCATACTTACCATTCTTTAATTAATTTCTGGTCGCCCCTTCATATTTTTGAACCCTGACTTATACTGTTCTTACACTTTATATTTCACACAATAAGTACCTACTTACAATGTACTCATAATTTTTTCTCATCCCTTGTACCACATCTTCTCTTACCTTCAATACTTCCCCACATTACACACCAACACAATTAATTTTCATTCACACAAAATGTCACTCACATCACAACATAACATTAACCTTAATATATTCTTTATTAGTCATATTGCTGTCTTTTTATTTATATGGGTTGTTTTCACTTTTTTAATTCACTCACACGCTTTCACAGTTTTGTGCCTTTCCCATGACATAATCCTTTTGTTATTGTTTTATTATTACACAACTTTATTTAGACAATCCAGATCAGCTTAACCGCTAGGACAATTATCCCCACTTTTTTATTATTACAGAGAGATAAGCTGCAAGTAATTTTTTCATACTATGAGAATCAAATGATCTCATTCAGCACTACTATGACTATCACCTATGTACATTGTGATAGGGAAAGTTGACCAGCCGCCCCCTCCCCTCAGTGTCACTAGGATGACATATGGACACTCCCAGCCAATATATGTGCATTCCCACATCACCAGTAACATGCCAGTTTGCCTTTCCAGTCCCCCTTAGCTGAAGTTATGATGCTGCCCCGCCCCTCAGCATCATGATGACAAAAACTTTTTTCATTTGAAGTTATTCCACCCAGTCTTTTCCTTTCATGCACTTGGGGTTGCAACACCAGTGCTCATGGCAGTAATTCAGACTGGATCGCTGCAGCGGCAGTGATCGCTGTCTGAATTCCTTTGTGGAGTGCGCAATTCCTTTGTGGATTGACAGACAGATGCAGTCGTGGGGCGGGAGGGGGCGTGCCAATAGCGTTAGGTGTGAGTGAGTGGTTCTCGAATATGATAAACTAGCCTGAAGAGGTGAGTTTTCGGGGAATGCTTGAAGGTTTGGAGACTAGGGAAGAGTCTTATTGTGCATGGTAGGGCATTCCACAGGGTGGGTGCAGCCCGAGAAAGTCCAGCAATCGTGCTTGGGAGCGAGTGATGAGTGTGGATGAGAGACGTAGATCTTGAGAAGAGTGGAGAGGTCAGGTTGGAAGATATTTTGAGATAAGCGAAGAAATGTACATTGGTTTAGTTTGGTTAATGGCCTTTTGTGTGAGTAAAAGTATTTTATATTGAATACGGTAAAATACAGGTAACAAATGGAGGTACTGACAGCCAAGAGTGGATCTGCAGCCAATGAAAGTCTAGCGAGGAAGATTAGCCTGCATTCAGAATGGATTGTAATGGTGAGAGTCTCTTTTTGGTAAGACCAGTAAGAAGACTATTGCAATAATCAATGCAGGAGATAATGAGATCATGGATTACAGTTTTTGCAGTGTCTTGTGTAAGATATAGTCATATTTTGGATATGTTTTGTAGATGCATATAACATGATTTTGAGAGTGATTGAATGTCGGGAATTAAGGACAGTTCTGAGTCAAGTATGTAAGTAGAAATTAATACCAGCTTTAGCAAATGGAATAGTGACCGGAATGGAACCAGAACGATGACTGGAATGGAACCGAAACGATGACCGGAATGTGACCGGAATAGAACTGGAATGTAGGCCAGATTGGAACCAGAGTGGACTGAAGTGCTGACTGGGCTGGATCCGGAATGATAACATAGTATCACTGACCTGGTTTGGGAGGATTGTGGACTCGGGGTTTCTTCCGGTGACCGGGAAGTGGAACCGCAACTGGACCGCAGCAGAGATGGCCGGTTGTAAGTTTTCCTCATGCAGGATCAGGTCGGCGGACAGGAGGCACGTGTGGACGCTGAAGGTCTCCTGAAAGAGAGAACTTGAAAGGTGCTGGTGAATCACAGAAGAATACTGGGTGCTGGAGACACAACTGCACTAACGTGCACAGGACTTGGAGACACGGAAGTGTTTGTAGGCGCTGAAGCGCGTGGAGACACTGAGGTGCCTGGAGGCACGGAGGTGCCTGGAGGCACGGAGGTGCTTGGAGGCACGGAGGTGCTGGAGGCACGGAGGTGCTTGGAGGCACGGAGGTGCTGGAGGCACGGAGGTGCTTGGAGGCACGGAGGTGCTTGGAGGCACGGAGGTGTTTGGAGGCATGGAGGTGCTGGAGGCACGGAGGTGCTTGGAGACACGGAGGTGCCTGGAGGCACGGAGGTGCTTGGAGGCACGGAGGTGCTGGAGGCACGGAGGTGCTGGAGGCACGGAGGTGCTTGGAGGCACGGGAATGCTGGAGGCACGGAGCACTGGAGATCACAGGTACAGTAGCAACGATGATGCTCAGGCGCCGGAGCACTGCCCGGCGTCTGAATTTAAACTTCCCGCCAGGACCTGATTGGAGGACGGGCCGATGACGTCACCCGCACCTCCCGAGGACGTCGAACGCACACGCCGGCTGGACGGAACGCCGGACGCCGGGACCCGCCAGCGAGGACGGCCGCACGGAGACCCAGCGCGCCCGGAGAGGTAAGTATGGAGACCGCGGCGCCGTGACACATAGTATCTAAGGTTGAAAAAAGACAATTGTCCATCGGATTCAACCTATTTGTGGTCTCCTATGCACGATTATTTTGTATAAAATTTTGACTGAAGTTGCTGACTGCCGTTCCAATTAACCCCTCTTTTTTTATAATAACCATAGTGCGTGACTATGCCCCGTAACCCTGGATATCCTTATCCATTAGGAATTTATCTAACCCATTCTTAAAGGTGTTGACTGAGTTGGCCATTACAACTCCCTCAGGCAGGGAATTCCAAACACGTATCGTCCTTACCGTAAAAAAGCCTTTACACTGTATTGTGTGGAATCTCCTCTCCTCTAACCTGAGCGAGTGTCCACGAGTTCTCTGTGTTGATCTAACCAAAAACAGGTCCTGCGCAAGATCTGTATATTGTCCCCTTATATATTTGTAAATGTTGATCATGTCCCCTCTTAATCTCCTCTTTTCCAGTGTAAACATGCCTAGTCTTGCAAGCCTTTCCTCGTATTCCAGCATCTCCATACCCTTAATTAGTTTGGTCGCCCGCCTTTGAACCTTTTCTAGCTCCAGGATATCCTTTTTGTAGTAAGGTGCCCAGAATTGTACACAGTATTCAAGGTGAGGCCTCACAAGTGATTTATATAACGGGGGTATAATACTCTCGTCCCTAGCATCAATTCCCCGTTTTATGCATGCTAATATCTTATTAGCCTTCTTTGCTGCAGTCCTTCTTTGGGTACTACTGCTTAGTTTGCTATCTATGAGGACACCTAAGTCCTTTTCCAGTACAGAATCCCTTAATTTTACCCCATTTAGTAGGTAGGTGTTATTTTTGTTCTTGTTACCACAGTGCATTACCTTACACTTGTCTGTATTGAAGCGCATTCTCCATTTCGCTCCCCAAGCTTCTAATTTAACTAAGTCATTCTGAAGCGACTCAGCATCCCCCTCCGCATTTATAACTTTACACAATTTGGTATCATCTGCAAAAATTGACACCATGCTCTCTAGACCTTCTGTTAGGTTGTTAATGAAAATATAGAACAATAGCGGTCCTAATACTGAGCCTTGCGGCACACCACTTAGCACTTCAGTCCAAGTTGAAAAAGATCCATTAACCACAACGCACTGCTCCCTATTATCTAACCAGTTTTTGACCCAAGTGCATATAGTTCTTCCTAGCCCTGATTCTTGTAGCTTGTAGATAAGTCTCATGTGTGGTACAGTATCGAACGCTTTGGCAAAATCTAAAAAGATTACATCCACCTCTTTACCCTGATCTAGGTTTGCGCTTACTGTTTCATAAAAGCCAAGTAAGTTAGTTTGACAGGATCTGTCCTTCATAAACTCATGTTGATTCCTTTTAATGACCTTATTGACTTCAAGGAACTTCTGAATACTATCTCTTAGAATACCTTCCAATACTTTCCCCACTATAGATGTAAGACTAACTGGTCTATAATTACATGGTTCAGCTTTACTTCCCTTTTGAATATAGGCACTACTTCCGCTATATGCCAGTCTTTGGGAACCATATCTGATATTACTGAATCCTTAAAGATCAAAAATAGCGGTTTTGCAAGTTCAGAATGAAGCTCCATTAGAACCCTTGGGTGAATACTATCAGGACCTGGTGACTTATTAATCTTTAAATGTTTTAATCGGTCACAGACTACTTCCTCGCTTAAATAAGTACCTATCAGTGAGATTATATGTTAGTCCCTGAATTGGGTCCTCTCTAGTAAATACTGTTGAAAAAAACTCATTTAGTGTGTCCGCTATGTCATTATCATATTTGCTTAAGACTCCCAACTTGTCTTTTAAAGGGCCTATACTCTCCTTCTTTAATCTCTTGCTATTAATGTATTTAAATAATTTTTTGGGATTCGCTTTGCTTTCCTTTGCTACTAGTTTTTCAGTTTCCTTTTTGCATATTTTGTTACATTCCTTATAGTGCTGAAATGACTCTGCTTCGCCGTCAGATTTGTATTTTTTAAATGCTCGCCTTTTCTTGCCCATAATTCCTTAATCTTTTTGTTAAGCCACATCGGTTAATGATTTTTATTCCTTTTTTTGCTGCTCGTAGGAATAAATTTGAGTGTATTTTTAGCTAGCATGAATTTTAGTACCTCCCATTTCTCTGTAGTATTTTTTCCTAAAAACAAACCTTCCCATTCAATATCCCTGAAAAATACCCTCATCTTTTCAAAATTTGCTTTGCTAAAGTCTAGAGACCTAGTTGAGCCAGTATAGGGCTGTTTATGGAAACTGATATTGAATGTGACCATATTGTGGTCGCTGTTTCCTATGGGTTCCCCTACTATAATACCTGATACCAAATCCCCATTGTTTGTTAATACCAGGTCTAAGATTGCATTGTACCTAGTTGGTTCCTCAATTAGTTGAACTAAGTAGTTATCATTAAGTGTGTTTAAAAACACATTGCCCCTAGCAGTATCACATGAATCGTTTTTCCAGTTTATCTCTGGATAGTTAAAATCTCCCATCACTACTATGTCTCCTACTCCTGCTGCTCTTTCAATTTGCTTTAGTAACTTTTGATGACATTGGAAATCCTGAAAAAAGAGAGAGTTCATATAACAATGGAGACCAGAATGGACTGGAGTGCTGACTGGGATGTGTCTTGAAGACCTAGGGATTGTAGTGTTTGTATGAGAAAAGAATGGTCAACAGTGCCAAAAGCATCAGAGAGATCTAGAAGAATAAGAAGTGAGTAATGGCCTTTGGACTTCACAGTGACTAGATCATTCACTACTTTAGTCAGTGCTGTCTCTTTGGAGTGTTGGGAACAAAAGCCTGACTGAAGTGGGTCCAATAAGTTGTGTGAATTAAGAAAGTGTGTGAGGCGAGTGTAGGTAAGTTTCTCAAGTACCTTGGAGAGGCATGGGAGCTGAGAGATGGGACGGTAGTTTGAGAGAGAGTTAGGGTCAGAATTTTGTTTTTTTCAGAATGGCAGTAATCACTGCATGCTTGAACAGTGAATGAAATATACCAGTAGTGAGAGAGAGATTGCAGATGTTAGTTAAGGTTGGGATGAGCAGAGGAGACAGATTTAGAATTATGTTGTGAGATGGACCTATATGCTTAATCGAATAGGGAGTATCATGACTGAGGGTTAATTTTGGGTTGGTCAGGCATCTCTGGCAGAGCTGGCACAGAGGGAGTGTGAATGAAGCGAGCAAGCTTTAACCAGGTATGGTTCATGGAACTTGGAACATGTATTCAGAAGAATCATTGGTGTTAGAACAGTAATAAGCTCGAAGGCTGATGTAACATGATTAAAACTTTATTAAAGAGTAGAGTCTGTGGATCACTGAAGATTCTGTAAGTAGAAATGAATACCAGCTTTAGCAAATGTAACAGTGACCGGAATGGAACCAGAACGATGACTGGAATGGAACAGGAACGATGACCGGAATGGAACCGGGTTGGTGACTGGAATAGAACCGAAATGTAGGCCAAATTGGAACCAGAGTGGACTGAAGTGCTGACTGGGCTGGATCCGGAATGATGACATTGGAAATCCTGAAAAAAGAGATAGTTCATATAACAATGGAGACCGGACTGGAGTGCTGACTGGTCTGGATCCGGTATCTTGACACTGTAGAGTCCAGAGATGCAGATGTAATTGCAGAAATACTTGGAACTTGGAAATCACTAGTCTGGAACTGGATCAAAGCAAAGTCACTAGAACGGAGGAGCTCAGCACAGAGCTGCACTTCCTGAGTAGAGACTGTTATACTGGTGAATTGGTAATCCCACGAAGTTTCCTTTATACCTTAGAGTGTAGATTCATTGGATGCTGGGGTCAGCTGATGAAAGGAGCTCCAGGATTTGGCAATGGAGGATCAGCTGATGGAATCCAAGATGGCAGTACCCATGTCCAAACTTGGAGGGAAACTCTGACTAGGCCCAAACACCAGGAAGTGAGCACAATAGAGAACGAACCGTGGAACAATGGAAGACAGCGCTGTGAAGTGCTTTGCACAGAGGCAGCAGCTGCTGCAGGAGAGTTCATGCAGGATTAACGCCCGCAGAACTCTGGGAGTGATGTGTGAACACAGCACGCACAGACCTTTGCACCAGCCAGGACAATCATCACATAGATAGGAAAGTGGTTTTAAAAGTCTGGAGTGTGACAGGGAGTAACTTAGAGATACAGTACAGAGGCACACATAAATATATTTCTCTGACGTCCTAGTGGATGCTGGGTACTCCGTAAGGACCATGGGGTATAGACGGGCTCCGCAGGAGACTGGGCACTCTTAAAAGAAAGATTAGGTACAATATCTGGTGTGCACTGGCTCCTCCCTCTATGCCCCTCCTCCAGACCTCAGTTAGTATCTGTGCCCGGCCAGAGCTGGATGCACCCTAGGGGCTCTCCTGAGCTTCCTAGAAAAGAAAGTATTTGTTAGGTTTTTTATTTTCAGTGAGATCTGCTGGCAACAGACTCACTGCTACGTGGGACTGAGGGGAGAGAAGCGAACCTACCTGCTTGCAGCTAGCTTGGGCTTCTAAGGCTACTGGACACCATTAGCTCCAGAGGGATCGAACACAGGCCCAGTCCTCGGTCGTCCGGTCCCGGAGCCGTGCCGCCGTCCCCCTTGCAGAGCCAGAAGAACAAAGAGAAGTTGAAAATCGGCGGCTGAAGACTCCGGTCTTCATTAAGGTAGCGCACAGCACTGCAGCTGTGCGCCATTGCTCCCTTAGCACACCACACACTCCGGTCACTGATGGGTGCAGGGCACTGGGGGGGGGGCGCCCTGGGCAGCAATTAGATTACCTTACTTGGCGAAAAGCACATAATACAGTCTGATAAACTGTATATGTGCATTAACCCCCGCCATTAAAGTACATAAAAGGACAGAAGCCCGCCGCGGAGGGGGCCGGGCCTTCTTCCTCAGCACACCGGCGCCATTTTCTCTTCACAGCTCAGCTGGAAGGAAGCTCCCCAGGCTCTCCCCTGCAGTATCCTGGTACACAAAGGGTAAAAAAGAGAGGGGGGGCACATAAATTTAGGCGCAAAACTGTGTATATAAGCTGCTATAGGGGAAAAATCACTCAGTATAGTGTACATCCCTGTATTATATAGCGCTGTGGTGTGTGCTGGCATACTCTCTCTCTCTGTCTCTCCAAAGGGCCTGGTGGGGGAACTGTCTTCAAATAGAGCATCCCCTGTGTGTGTGGTGTGTCGGTACGCGTGTGTCGACATGTCTGAGGTAAAAGGCTCCACTAAGGAGGTGATAGAGCGGATATGTGTGTGGGAGGGTGTCTCCGTCGACAACGCCGACACCTGTTTGGATATGTGTAAGTGCTGAGGTAAAATTATTGCACAAAAGGTTAGGGAACAGAAAGGAAATCTACCCTGGTCTGTCCCTATGTCACAGAGTCCTTCAGAGTCTCTCTATGTGCACTATCCAAAATAACAAAGTATCGACACGGAGTTTAACTCCACTGTCGACTACGATAATGCAAAGTTACAGCCAAGAGGGCTAAAAGATATTCAATATATGATTATTGGAATAAAAGATGATTTGCATATCACTGATGACTCATCTGTCCCTGACACGAGAGTACACATGTTAAGGGGAAGAATGCTGAGGTAAATTTCCCTCCTCTCATGAGGAAAAAGAGCGGGAATCTCCAGACAAGAGACGGCAGCTTCCCACAAGAGAATTCTCAGGCTGTATCCTTTCCCCACTAGGGCCAGGATGTGTTGAGAATCTTCCCCTTGGGTGTCCTGTTTGCACTAGCTATTCTCAGGGATCCTGCAGATAGTGTGCACATTCTAGTATACTACCCAGACCGGCGATTGTGTCGGCATGGGTTTATAGCGCTGTGGCAGCGTGGACATGTACCTTATCAGCAGAGATTGAGACCCTAGTATGCATATAAATATTTTAAGATGCTGTCTTAAGTGATAGATATATAATTATAAAGCATGCCCAAAGGGACATGAGTATACTGGGTCCTAGAGACAAAAGTTATGTCGATTTCTGCTTGACGTGTCCTGTAGAATATACATTGGACAGATGATGCCGACTTAAGAGGCATATGGAAGGCTGAGGATTGTGTGGAGAAAGGTTCTCGGGCCTGGTCTCCACAGCTATAGCTGGTGATTCTGATATTTTGCCTTATATTCCTGCACAGCCTAGGAAAGCACGACATTATTAAATGCAGCTTTTTGAATAAAGAAACAAGAAAGTCTGAGGTGCGTCCTTTCTTGTCAGAGCCGGGGGCAGAGGAAAGAAGCTGTACAACACAGCTAGTCCCCAGGAACAGAATCCTCCCCAGCCTCTACAAAAATCCACCGCATGTCGCTGGGGCTCCACAGGCGGAGCTAGGCCCGGTGGGGACACGCCTTCGTAAGTTCAGCCACAAGTGGGTTCACTCCCTGTTAGATCCCTGGGCAATAGAAATTGTATCGCAGGGATACAGGCTGGACTGTGAGAAGATACCCCCTCACCGAGGACCCGGCGGGCTTCCCCCCAAGAGAGGGAGCCAGTGTTAACTGCAATTCGTAAATTGTATCTTCAACAGGTGGTGGTCAAGGGTCCCCTCCTTCAACAAGAGGGTGTTATTATTCGACCATGTTATAATCCCAGACCAGACTGTTCGGTTAGACCCATATTGTATTAAAATCCCTGAACATATACCTGAAAAGGTTCAGGTTCAAGATGGAATCGCTAAGAGCGGTCATTGCAAGCCTGAAATGAATCGGGACATAAGGGATGCATACCTTCGTGTCCCCATTTATCCACCTCATCAGGCGTACCTAAGAATTGCGGTACGGGATTGTCATTACCAATTTCACCAAGGTAATGGCGGATATGATGGTGCTCCTGCGGAAGCAAGGTGTCACTATTATCACATACTTGGATGATCTCCTCATAAAAGCGAGATCAAGAGAGCAGTTGCTGGACAGCGTATCACCTTCTCTGGAAGTGAAACGGCAACACGACTGGATTCTATATATTCCGAAGTCGCAGTTGGTTCCTACAGCTCATCTGCCTCGCCTAGGCATGATCCTAGACACAGACCAGAAGAGGGTTTATCTCCCGATAGAGAGAGCTCAGGAGCTCATGACACTGGTCAGGAATCCATTGAAAACCAAAACAGGTGTCAGTGCATCACTGCACTCGAGTCCTGGGAAGGATGATGGCATCATACGAGGCCATCCCCTTCAGCTGGTTCCATGGAAAGGACAATGGAACTTACTGGACAAGTGGTCCGGATCACATCTTCAGATGCATCGATTAATCACCCTATCCCCCAGGGCCAGGGTGTCTCTCCTGTGGTGGCTGCGGAGTGCTCACCTTCTCGAGGGCCGCAGATTCGGCATTCAGGACTGGGTCCTGGTGACCACGGATGCAAGCCTCCGAGGGTGGGGGGCAGTTACACAGGGAAGAAAATTCCAAGGTTTGTGGTCAAGCCAACAGACTTGCCTTCACATCAATATCCTGGAACTAAGGGCCATATACAACGCCCTAAGTCAAGCGGAGTTCCTGCTTCGCGACCAACCGGTTCTGATCCAGTCAGACCGCAGGGGCTCATGTAAACCGCCAGGGCGGCACAAGGAGCAGGGTGGCGAGGGTAGAAGCCACCAGAATTCTTCGCTGGGCGGAGAATCAAGTAAGCGCACTGTCAGTAGTGTTCGTTCCGGGAGTGGACACGACCTCTACCCGGGAAAGTAGTGACTTCATCAGGAAGTCTTCACGCAGTTTTGCAAATTGATGGAAACTGCCTCAGGAGGACTACATGGCGTCCCACCTCAATAAAAAAGGTTTTACGCTGGGTCAAGGGACTCTCAGGTGATAGCTGTGGTCGCACTAGTAACACCGTGGGTGTTCCAGTCGGTCTATATATTCCCTCCTCTTCCTCTCAGACCCAAGGGCTGAGCATTGTAATAAACGGAGGAGTGTGAACAATATTCTCTGCTCCGGATTGGCCAAGAAGGACTCGGTACCCGGAACTGCAAGAAATGCTCTCAGAGGACCCATGGCCTCTGCCTTCTCAGTCAGGACATGTTGCAACAGGGACCCTGTCTGATCCAAGACTTACCGCGGCAGCGTTGGACGGCATGGCGGTTGAACGCCGGATCCTAGCGGAAAAGGGCGTTCCGGATGCAGTTATTCCTACGCTGATAAAGGCTAGGAAAGATGTGACAGCAAGACTTTTTCACTGTATATGGCGAAAATAGGTTGCTTGGTGTGTGGCCGGGAAGGCCCTACAGAGGAATTCCAGGGGGGTCGATTCCTGCACTTCCTACAGTCAGGAGTGACTATGGGCCTAAAATTAGGATCCATAAAGGCCAAGATTTCGGCCCTATCCCTTTTTCTCTCAAAAAGAACTGGCTTCACTGCCTGAAGTTCGGACGTTGTACAGGGGTGCTGCATATTCAGCCCCTTTTGTGCCTCCAGTGGCACCTTGGGATCTTAACGTTGTGTTGGATTCCTAAAATCCCACTGCTTAGAGCCACTTAAGACCGTGGAGCTAAAATGTCTCACGTGGAAAGTGGTCATGCTTTTGGCCTTAGCTTGGACTAGGCGTGTGTCAGAATTGGCGGCTTTGTCATGTAAAAGCCCATATCTGATCTTCCATATGGAAAGGGCAGAATGGAGGACTCGTCCCCAATTTCTCCCTAAGGTGGTATCATCGTTTCATTTGAACCAACCTATTGTGGTGCCTGCGGCGACTAGGGACTTGGAGGATTCCTAGTTGCTGTACGTAGTCCGGGCCCTGAAACTTTATGTTTCCAGGACGGCTAGAGTCAGAAAAACTGACTCGCTATTTATCCTGCATGCACCCAACAAGCTGGGTGCTCCTGCTTCAAAGCAGACTATTGCTCGCTGGATCTGTAGCACGATTCAGCTTGCACATTCTGCGGCTGGACTGCCGCATCCTAAATTAGTAAAAGCCCATTCCACGAGGAAGAGGGCTCTTCTTGGGCGGCTGCCCGAGGGGTCTCGGCTTTACAACTTTGCCGAGCTGCTACTTGGTCGGGTTCAAACACTTTTGCAAAATTCTACAAGTTTGATACCCTGGCTGAGGAGGACCTTGAGTTTGCTCATTCGGTGCTGCAGAATCATCCGCACTCTCCCGCCCGTTTGGGAGCTATGGTATAATCCCCATGGTCCTTACGGAGTACCCAGCATCCACTAGGACGTCAGAGAAAATAAGAATTTACTCACCGGTAATTCTATTTCTCGTAGTCCGTAGTGGATACTGGGAGCCCGTCCCAAGTGCGGACTCTCTGCAATACATGTATATAGTTATTGCTTAACTAAAGGGTTAATGTATGAGCCATCTGAGAGAGGCTCAGTTATTGTTCATACTGTTAACTGGGTATAGTTATCACGAGTTGTACGGTGTGATTGGTGTGGCTGGTATGAGTCTTACCCTGGATTCCAAATCCTTTCCTAGTAATGTCAGCTCTTCCGGGCACAGTTTCCCTAACTGAGGTCTGGAGGAGGGGCATAGAGGGAGGAGCCAGTGCACACCAGATATAGTACCTAATCTTTCTTTTAAGAGTGCCCAGTCTCCTGCGGAGCCCGTCTATACCCCATGGTCCTTACGGAGTACCCAGCATCCACTACGGACTACGAGAAATAGAATTACCGGTGAGTAAATTCTTATTATTAACACAATTACAGACAATTTCACTATGGGGGTAATTCAGACCCGAACGCATGCTGCCTTTTTTCGCAGCCGTGTGATCGGGTCTGAACAGCGCATGTGCATGGGCAACAATACACAGGCGCGTCGGCCGCCGGCGACGTCCGTCGCCACGGAGAGATGAAACTAACGAAGAAAGCATTCGCAGCGCCGAATTCAAGAAGATTGACAGGAACAGGCCGTCCGTGGGTGTCAACTCACCGTTTTCATGGAGTGTCCAGGAAAATGCAGGCGTGCCCGGCCGTTTCCAGGGAGGGTTCCTGACGTCAGCTTCTTCCAGGATCATTGCAGCGGCTGAGTAAGTCCTGCGCTGTGCAGAAACTGCACAAACTTTTGTTTGTGCAGCTGACTGCACAGCCGATCACACCCCTGCACAGTGATTATCCCCTCCCCTGTAGGCGCCGATTACCTGGTCGCAGCAGTGTGAAAAATAGCCTGCATGCGACCAGGTCTGAATTAGGCCCTATGTTAGGTTGAGATACAATGTTTCTACAGGTCAGAAATTATGTAGCCAAATTTGCTGTTATGGAAAACTAAGTGAAACATTGAATTCCACTGAAGATAGTGTAACAATTACTAAACAAGATCATACAATGGTGTGCTCACTTCTTTATCTGAAATACCAAACATTATTACAAATTTTGAAGATATATGAACATCAGTTTATGATTAGCTGGCATACTTCAGCTGTATTAAACATCTATATTTTATTGAAACCTCCCATATATTTTATAAAGGGAGTATAGCTACTCTATCATTATGAATGAATGATGCAATAATGTTCTGCTCTCAGGCTATTTATTATAAAGGTTTTGGAACAAGGAAGAAAAGATTGGTCTTAGGTGGCGCACTAATACAAATGATTTTACATTTAAAATATAACTTTTATTTCATATACTTAAAAAGCCTGTAACTGTGAAATATTAAAATAAATTAAAGGACAAGTGAAAGACAAAGTGCAACCTGTGATTATTAAAAAACCACACACTACTGTACACCCACTATGCTGTGCAATGTCTCTATATAAAATACTTCAATTATTGTGTACAATGACCTCGATTATGAGTATGCGTGCTTATCAGAGTAACAAAAGTTCCACCTAAGTGAACCACAATTCTGTCAATCAATTTAATATGATATGGGCTCCTTAAGTGTACTGTAACATGTATGTTATTAGATGTTGAATCTGATAGGGTAGACCGGATAAACTCAATATGTCCCAATTAGCTCCTTGCCTGTCAAAATTGTGGCTACATCATCCGATGTTCCCACAATATTCGCTATACCACTATCCTTCTTGATACTAATTGATCTATTTATATTAACACATAATGCTGTATCACCACTGATGAGCATCAATCAAATTTGTACTGACAATTATATAAAAGTACAATGTTGGTCAGCATTTCCAGACTCTGCTGTCAGTGCTGTCCCATATGGTACATTGTACTGTATTGTAGAGTGCTGTTCTTGTAATTTCCTTCTTCAAATAACTATTGGCAGCTTGCCCAATCGTATAGCTAATCTAGGGACAGAACTATTGTACCTGGCTAGCGTTCTCAGTCTCTGCTGTCAACGCTGCCTCATGCAATGCAATTGTACTGGTATAGCACCCAATACATAACTTTCAGTGCCCTCTTGTTAGTTGCTGTTGGCAAATTGCCTATTCAAACAGCGTGAATGTAATAAAAATTTCTCATGTGGCTAGCGTTTTCAATCTCGGTTGTCGACGCTGCCTAGTATAGCGCTATGTATCCATCTGGGCACAATAATTCTGGTTAAATCCCCTCTTGTTAATTACTGTTGGCAAGTAACCTGTTAATACAACTTTATCTGGGAATACAGATCAATAATTAATAAATTGTCAGTATTCTGCTCAATTTCTTATTAACAGTGAGAGTTGTCCTAGTAATTAGTAATGTGGGAGAGAAAAGGGTGTTTTAGTGGGTGTAGTACGATATGCCGGCGGTCGGGATCCCGGCGACCAGCATACCGGTGCCAGGAGCCCGACCGCCGGCATACCAACAGTGTGGCGAGCGCAAATGAGCCCCTTGCGGGCTCGCTGCACTTGCCACGCTGCGGACACGGTGGCGCGCTACGCGTGCCACGCTATTTTATTCTCCCTCCAGGGGGGCAGTGGACCCCCACGAGGGAGAATAAGTGTCGGTATGCCGGCTGTCGGGATTCCGGCGCCGGTATACTGTGCGCCGGGATCCCGACAGCCGGCATAATGAAGACCACCCGTTTTAGTATCAGCGCATTTTAGATCAGGATCAGGAGCTAATTAGGATATTCCATACACAAGAGATGCACTAAAAAATAATATTGTGAAATAAGCTTAAATAAGATTTATGTGCTAAATACCCCTCCTGTATATCTATATGATTTCAATCATCATAGTTCACAGAATCCAGGCTAGCAGCTTACTGCAGTATTTATCATGCAGGTTTATGAATACACTCTATCCCTAAGTGTATCAGAGGATGTTGTGACAGGCTTTAATTATGCACAATGGGGGTAATTCTGAGTTGATCGCAGCAGGATTTTTGTTAGCCGTTGGGCAAAACCATGTGCACTGCAGGGGGGGCAGATATAACATTTGCAGAGAGAGTTAGATTTGAGTGGGTTATTTTGTTTCTGTGCAGGGTAAATACTGGCTGCTTTATTTTTACACTGCAATTTAGATTTCAGTTTGAACACGCCCCACCCAAATCTAACTTTCTCTGCACATGTTATATCTGCCTCTCCTGCACTGCACATGGTATTGCCCAACTGCTAACACATTTGATGCTGCGATCAACTCAGAATTAGGCCCAATATGTTTCACAGCTTTTAGTCTGCGGTTGCAGGCTGATACACTGGGATTTCAGACTGTTACATATTATCAGGCTGTGTTATATATACACACTTTATCCCTAAATGTATCAAAGAGTGTTGTAACAATCTTTAATTATTTACAATGTGTTTCACAGCTTTTAGTCTGCAGCTGCAAGCTGATACACTGGGATTTCAAGCTGTTACATATTATCAGGCTGTCAGTATTGCACAGTCCTACATATGCAAATGAATATGCAGTGTGTTTATTTATTTATTTATTTATTTATTAACAGTTTCTTATATAGCGCAGCATATTCCGTTGCGCTTTACAATTAGAACAACAGTAATAGAACAAAACTGGGTAAAAACAGACAGACATAGAGGTAGGAAGGCCCTGCTCGCAAGCTTACAATCTATAGGGAAATAGGCATAGATAGACAAGGATAGATGCTACCTATTGCATAATGGTCCACCAGATTGCTAGGTTCTTAATGGGTTGTATGATGATACCCCACAAAGTAATCCAAGTGTCAGGAGGGTGTGAGACTAAAGAAAGACAAGATATGTGATGTAATGAATACTCTACAGAGGATGTAATTAGATAGGGAAGCACTGAAAGTTATGTGGGTGGGTCTGGAATTTGATAGGCTTGTCTGAAGAGGTGAGTTTTCAGGGAACATTTAAAGGTTTGGAGACTAGAGGCGAGTCTTACTGTGCGTGGGAGGGCATTCCACAGAGTGGGTGAAGCCCGGATAAAGTCCTGTAATTTTGAGTGTGAACAAGTAATGCGTGTGGATGAGAGACGTAGATCTTGTGCAGAGCGGAGAGGTCGGGTAGGGAGATATTTTGAGATGAGTGAAGAGATGTATGTTGGTGCAGTTTGGTTAATAGCCTTGTATGTGAGTAAAAGTATTTTATATTTAATACGGTAGAATACCGGTAACCAATGGAGGGACTGACAGAGCGGATCTGCAGACGATAAACGTCTGGCAAGGAAGATTAGCCTCGCAGCTGCATTCAAAATGGATTGTAGTGGTGAGAGCCTATGTTTGGGAAGACCAGTCAGGAGACTATTACAGTAATCAATGTGGGAGATAATGAGAGCATGGATTAGAGTTTTTGCTGTGTCTTGTGTAAGATAAGGGCGTATTTAGGATATGTTTCTTAGATGTATGTAACATGATCTTGAGACAGATTGAATGTGGGTAACAAAGGACAGTTCAGAGTCAAGAATGACACCTAGGCAGCGAGCTTGTGGGGTAGGGGTGATTGCAGAGTTCTCAACAGTGACAGAGATATCAGGTTGGAAACTACTATTGGCCGGTGGAAATATAATTAATTCTGTTTTGGAAATATTAAGTTTGAGGTGGCGAGATGTGTGTTAAAGTTCTCTGCTGCTGCGTGATAGCTTAATGGCCCTTAATCATGGGTGCAGTGTTCAGCTTAAGTTGTAATTAATTCTATGGTTTGTAATCACACTTTGCACCTATAATATAAGCCTAATCATGGACATATCATTGACAAGCACATTTTAGTAAAGCATGTGGGTGAGGTGTGAATCGCCAACACGTGTTTCACAGTTAGTTTCCTCCGGGCTAACCAGAATGTCTTCGGTAACCGGATTATCACAAAGTAGCCGCTCCAATCACGGGGCATCTCCCCGGTCACATGATTACAGCATCCAATAGTAGCGCAGGTCCCTTCATTCGGGATCTAATGTTTATTCTGGTCCGATCACATTATCTATGGACCAATCACTATCAAGATAAACCATGCACTAGAGGAAAAGATAATAATAATTAGATGTCACTGACCTGGGTTCGGAGTGTTGAGAACTCGGGGGTTCTTCCGATGATCGGAAGGAGGAACCACAGCTGGGCCGGAGCAGGGATGGCCGGATGTAAGTTTTCCTCATGCAGAACTAGCCATAGTAACTGGCGTATAATGCTGAAGAATTAAATGATGATTTGAGAATGATGGTGAAGCACACAGAAGAATGAAGAACTTGTGAGCGATGCTGAAGAAATGAATGAGGATTTGAGAACGATGATGAAGCACACTGAAGAATGAAGAATTTGTGAGCGATGTTTGAAGAATGAGAAGCTTGTGAGCGATGTTGAATAAATGAATGAGGAGTAAAGATTCAGTGTAACTCTGGAAGTATGGAAGGCATTCCACTTGGAGATATCATGTAATACAGGAAACACAGGAGGTGTCCCCTTAAGAGAAACACTGTAACTCAGAGAATGTCCCACTGAGTGATACACTGTAACGCTGGTAGCACAGTGAATGTTCCACTGAGTGATACACTGTAACGCTGGTAGCACAGTGAATGTTCCACTGAGTGATACACTGTAACGCAGGTAGCACAGTGATTGTTCCACTGAGTGATACACTGTAACGCTGGTAGCACAGTGAATGTTCCACTAGGTGATACACTGTAACGCTGGTAGCACAGTGATTGTTCCACTGAGTGACACTCTGCAAATGCTGGTAGCACAAGGAATGTTCCACTGAGTGACACTCTGCAAACGCTGGTAGCACAAGGAATGTTCCACTGAGTGATACTCTGCAAACGCTGGAAGCACTAGGAATGTCCCACTGAGTGATGCTCTGCAAACGCTGGAAGCACTAGGATTGTTCCACTGAGAGATACTCTGCAAACGCTGGTACACAGGAGACGTTCAGTTAGAGAACTCACTGAACGCTGCTAGCACTGGTGATCATGGAAGAGACGATACTCAGGCGCCGGAGCTCTGCACGGTGTCTTCCTTTGAACTTCCCGCTCTCTCCCAATTGGCGGAAGGGGCCGATGACGTCACTCGCCGACCATGCTCCCGTGAACGCCAGGCGCAAGGGCAGTGCCCACACCCCGGGAACCCGCCGGAGGCTGCACCAGCAAGATGCAACAACCCGGTGCCCACCAGGGGCGGCGACCGCCGAGAGACCCAGCGCACCCGGAGCGGTAAGCGCGGCAGCCGCAGCGCCGTGAGTGTGACAGTACCCCCTCCTCTAGGAGTGGCCCCTGGACACTTTCCTGGTTTCGTGGGATGCTTAGAATGAAAGATCCGGACTAGTCGGGGAGCAGTGACTTCAGAAGCTTTGACCCAGCTCCTCTCCTCAGGACCATAACCTTTCCATTCTACCAGATACTGTAAATTCTTGTAAAGATAACGAGAGTCAAGAATAGCTTTGATTTCAAATTCTGTTCCAGCTTCAGTCTCTACCGAGGTCGGCCTAGGAGACTCTGAATGGAACCGATTTAAGATGAGGGGACGAAGAAGAGAAACATGGAACGAATTTGGTACCCGAAAGTGGGAAGGCAACCCCAATTTGCAGACAACCGGGTTCAGGACTTGCAAAACAGGGTAAGGACCGATGAACCTCGGAGCAAACTTCATAGCGGGCACTCTTAAACGAAGATTGCGGGTAGAGAGCCATACCCTGTCACCAACTTTGTATTGAGGAGCTGCTCGCCGTTTTCTATCCGCAAAGAATTTGTAGCGGCCAGAGATTTTTTTGAGATTAGCATGAACCTTACTCCAGATTTGACTGACGTGCTGGAGAGTAGAAGCTGCAGCAGGAACATCCTCCGAAGGAGAGATGGGTAATTCTGGAACTCGTGGATGGAATCCATAATTAATGAAGAATGGAGACTCACCAGTGGAAGAGTGATACAGATGGTTATGGGCAAACTCGGCCCAGGGTAACAGTTCCACCCAATCGTCCTGCGAAGGAGAAAGATAAACGCGGAGAAAAGTCTCTAAATCTTGATTGACGCGTTCAGTCTGCCCATTGGTTTGTGGATGGTAAGCAGATGAGAACTTGAGTTTTATTTGTAAAGCTGAACAGAGGGCCCTCCAGAATCTAGCAGTGAACTGTACCCCTCGATCAGAGACTATCTCCCGAGGTAACCCGTGCAGGCGGAAGTGTTCACGAATAAATAGTAAAGCCAACTTGAGAGCCGTTAGTAACCCGGACGACGGAACAAAATGTGCCATTTTAGAAAAGCGGTCAATAATCACCCAGATGGTATTGTAACCCTTGGAGAGGGGTAATTCAGTAACAAAGTCCATGGAAATATGGGTCCAGGGTTTCTTAGGAATGGACAGTGGACGAAGCAACCCCGCAGGAGGCAGACAAAGAGTTTTGTGCTGAGCACATTGAGGACATGAGTTGACATAATCTTGTATATCCTTCTTTATGGTGTCCCACCAATATAACCTTCGTAGAAATTCACACATTTTTTGAACACCAGGATGACCGGAAAACTTGGAGATATGAGCCCACTGCAGCAACTTTGGACGAAATTCAACTGGTACAGACATTCTCCCAGGAGGAGGACCAAGAGTAGTAGGAGCTGCTGAAATAGAGACTGGACTGAGAATCAAACTCTTTTCAAAGGAATTCTCCTCATCCGAGGCCATTAAAGAACGAGACAGAGCATCAGCCTTAGCGTTGAGAGTCCCAGCCCGGTACTTAATAACAAATGAGAATCGAGTGAAAAAGAGCGCCCATCTAGCTTGACGGGAATTCAAGCACTGGGCCGTCTTGATATACAACAAGTTCTTGTGATCGGTATAGATCGTAATTAGGTGTTGAGCACCTTCCAATAAGTACCTCCATTCTTCTAGGGCAGATTTTATTTCTAAAAGCTCCTGATCTCCAATGGTGTAGTTTCATTCAGCAGGAGAGAACTTACGAGAATGGAAACCACGTGGATGTAACTTCCCATCAGAGGAGTACTGTGAAAGAATGGCACCGATGCCTACTGAAGAAGCATCGACTTCCAAGAAGAATGGTTTAGAAAAATTTGGTTGTTGGAGTACCGGAGCAGACATGAAGGCTGATTTCAACCGGGCAAATGCTACTTCAGCTTCTGAAGACCAGTGACTTGGGTCAGACTCCTTTTTGGTTAGGGCAGTAATAGGTGCAACAGTGGTAGAAAATCCCTTTATAAATTTCCGGTAGTAATTTGCAAAGCCCAGAAATCTTTGTACCGCTTTCAAGGAGAGAGGCTGAGTCCAGTCCCGAATGGCAGTGAGTTTCTCCGGATCCATGCGAAGCTCCGTACCTGAGATTACATATCCGCGGAATGGAATTGAAGGGACCTCGAAGACGCATTTGGAAATCTTGCCGTAGAGACGATTCCTTCGTAGGCGAAGAAGTACTTCTTTGACATGTACTCTGTGCTCTGCAAGATTCTTAGAAAATATCAGAATGTCATCCAAGTACACCACTACGCTTTGATATAACATATCTCGGAAGATTTCATTTACAAATCCCTGAAAAACGTCAGGGGCATTGCTGAGGCCAAACAGCATTACCAGATACTCGTAATGCCCGTCTCTGGTATTAAAGGCCGTCTTCCATTCGTCCCCCTGTTGGATACGTATCAAATTATAGGCTCCCCTTAAGTCGAGCTTAGTGAAGACGTGGGCTCCACGAACCCTATCAAATAGCTCCGCGATTAGCGGTAGAGGGTATTTGTTCTTAACGGTGATATCGTTTAAGCCACGATAATCAGTACATGGTCTTAACCCTCCGTCCTTCTTCTTCACGAAAAAGAAACCTGCTCCAGCCGGGAAGGTAGAGGGGCGAATGAATCCTTTCAGCAGATTAGACTTGATGTGGTCCGACATAGCTTGGGTCTCGGGTAATGATAAGGGATATGTGCGTCCCCGAGGTGGCATTCTCCCTGGGATAAGCTCAATGGGACAGTCCCAGGGTCTATGCGGTGGTAACTGATCGGCCGCCTGTTCTGAAAATACGTCTGTGAACTCCCGATAGGCCTCTGGAATAAGCTCCTCATCCGACTTGGAAGATGCACGGAGCGGGTAAACAGGAGTGAGACAATTAGAGTGATAAAACGAACTCCAGGACACTATTTGTGACGACTTCCAGTCGACGTGAGGATTGTGAATTCTAAGCCAAGGTAGACCAAGAACAAGATCGTGAGGCATCTCCGGAATTACTAGGAACTCCAGATGTTCTTGATGCAGAGCTCCGACCTGCAGCTTGATTGGCTCTGTGCGACTTGTAATAAGACCATTAGATATTTTGGTACCATTGATGGCGGTCAACGTAATAGGTCGTTTGACAGACTGTAACTGTAAACCCAGACTCTGAACACAAGAAAGACAAACAAAGTTCCCTGCAGCCCCAGAGTCCAGCAGGGCTTTAACAGGTTTAGCTATAGACTCAGAAAACAGAGACACGGAGAGTAAACAATCCACTGTCTGAGAAGATTTAGATGTAACCCCTAACTCGACTTCTCCGGAACAAGCTAGGACTGCCCGTTTCCCGGACGGGACTTGCAGTATTTGATAAAGTAATCTGCGGCTCCACAGTAGAGGCAGAGTTTACCCTCACGACGGCGCTGTCGTTCTTCCGGGGATAGCCGGGATCGATTGATTTGCATGGGTTCATCTGAACTTGGGGTAACTGTTTGCTTAGACGGGAGAGACCGGAATCTGGATCGATCCGACCGACTACGTTCGCCACCTCATTCCTGCATGCGGAGATCCACCTTAACGCAGAGTGAGATCAACTGTTCTAAGGAATCTGGCAGATCCCTAGTGAACAGCTCGTCTTTTAGACGGTCGGAGAGCCCGTTCCAGAAAGCGGCCCGGAGAGCATCATTATTCCAGCGTAGTTCCGAGGCTATGGTCTGGAAGTGAATCACATACTGTCCCACTGAACGGGAGCCTTGACGGACTCGGAGCAGGTCCGAGGAAGCAGCGATCATTCTGCCGGGCTCGTCAAAAATCCTTCGGAATGATGCGATGAAATTGGTGTAACTGGAAACCAAAGGGTCAGATCGCTCCCACAACGGAGAGACCCAATCCAACGCTGAACCTTCAAGCAAGGAAATAATGTATGCCACTTTGGCCCGATCCGTGGGGATCCATTGAGAGAAGTTCAAAATGCACCTCGCATTGATTTAGAAAACCACGGCAATTCTTTGGATTCCCATTATAGCGAGAGGGAGTGGGAAGCTGAAGGCGTGACCTGGTTCCGGAAAAGGATTGAACATTACTGGTGGCAACCACTGGAGCGGGTACTGGAACTGGAGCTGGAACTACAGAAGCCAGGGAAGCCTGAATTTGATCCAGCCGGCCGGATAATTCCTGGAGATACTGCATCACCTGGCCCTGTACCGCCTCCTGACTCTGAACTCGGGAAACAAAGTTTTGGATGGCACTTGATTCTGGGTTCCGATCCCCTGGGTCCATGTGGCCTGAGTATACTGTCACTGACCTGGGTTCGGAGTGTTGAGAACTCGGGGGTTCTTCCGATGATCGGAAGGAGGAACCACAGCTGGGCCGGAGCAGGGATGGCTGGATGTAAGTTTTCCTCATGCAGAACTAGCCATAGTAACTGGCGTATAATGCTGAAGAATTAAATGATGATTTGAGAACGATGGTGAAGCACACAGAAGAATGAAGAACTTGTGAGCGATGCTGAAGAGATGAATGGTGAAGCACACAGAAGAATGAAGAACTTCTGAGCGATGCTGAAGAAATGAATAAGGTTTTGAGAACGATGATGAAGCACACTGAAGAATGAAGAATTTGTGAGCGATGTTTGAAGAATGAGAAGCTTGTGAGCGATGTTGAAGAAATGAATGAGGATTTAAGATTCAGTGTAACTCTGGAAGTATGGAAGGCGTTCCACTTGGAGATATCATGTAATACAGGAAACACAGGAGGTGTCCCCTTAAGAGAAACACTGTAACTCAGAGAATGTCCCACTGAGTGATACACTGTAACGCTGGTAGCACAGTGAATGTTCCACTGAGTGATACACTGTAACGCTGGTAGCACAGTGAATGTTCCACTGAGTGATACACTGTAACGCAGGTAGCACAGTGATTGTTCCACTAGGTGATACACTGTAACGCTGGTAGCACAGTGAATGTTCCACTAGGTGATACACTGTAACGCTGGTAGCACAGTGAATGTTCCACTAGGTGATACACTGTAACGCTGGTAGCACAGTGATTGTTCCACTGAGTGACACTCTGCAAACGCTGGTAGCACAAGGAATGTTCCACTGAGTGATACTCTGCAAACACTGGAAGCACAAGGAATGTTCCACTGAGTGATACTCTGCAAACGCTGGAAGCACTAGGAATGTTCCACTGAGTGATACTCTGCAAACGCTGGAAGCACTAGGAATGTTCCACTGAGAGATACTCTGCAAACACTGGTACACAGGAGACGTTCAGTTAGAGAACTCACTGAACGCTGCTTGCACTGGTGATCATAGAAGAGACGATACTCAGGCGCCGGAGCTCTGCACGGCGTCTTCCTTTGAACTTCCCGCTCTCTCCCAATTGGCGGAAGGGGCCTATGACGTCACTCGCCCACCACGCTCCCGTGAACGCCAGGCGCAATGGCGGCGCCCACACCCCGGGAACCCGCCGGAGGCAGCACCAGCAAGACGCAACAACCCGGTGCCCACCGGGGGCGGCAACCGCCAAGAGATCCAGCGCACCCGGAGCGGTAAGCGCGGCAGCCGCAGCGCCGCGAGTGTGACATTAGATCTCTATCGTTCTGGACTCTGCTTTATCATTTCTGTGAACAGATTAAGTTAGTAGTGCTCATATTGGAGTTCATATTCCATACACTGCAGTGAATTACGAGGAAATTCGTTCACCCTTCCACCAGGGGTTCATTATAAATAATATTTATGTGTATCTCTGTTAATCTTGTGTATTTTAATCTCATACACAGTATCTTGTATTAATGTGACAAAGAGTATAGGTGTCCACAAGGGGCGTGACGTCAGATTTGTGAAAATAGTAAGAAAAAATATAATGTGCAAAAAACAAAGTCCAAAAGTGTAAATAATATGTGAAAACCGTGCCCTTGTGAATAATAATTATATATAATTAATATGAACTCAATTAAACAGTGATTATGTTAAATTTCAGGGTGTGTAAGTTGAAGTGTCATGAATAATTATTAAAATGTATGATAGTGCCATTGATGTTGTGCAGTTATTCATTACGTGTGTGATATATGAATGAATTAATAAACGTGAAGTGTGTACAGTGAAACATATAGATATGATTCAAATGTGTGATATGACATGGCATATTCCTTTATTAGCAGATTTATAATCCTCAATAAAAAATTCCAACCCACTGCCTATTCACTGTGCATCGGTCCTGGTTGATCTTATTCATATCATCATATTGTGTCTCAAGAGACTTGGAGTAGTATAGATATAGATATTATTTTACAGATTCATCTGTCATAATGTGGATAGTTATACATTATATACCACCTCTTAAGCATGGTTCCAACATGTGTATTCCACTATATAATTTGTTAAATTTCATCATGACTATAACCTATCATTTCACTTATGATGAGTTTAATTGCGCTGTTTATTTATGATGCTTGTATACAATTGTACTTACATAATTATTTTCACCATGAAATCACACAGTCTAACATCAACGGTAAGTGTCCAGTATTAGGGAATCTTGGATGAAGCCCCTTTTTTGTGTTTACATGGTGATTGTCACTGAGCGCAGTTCATGGATTATTATGAGTTATTGTAGCAATAATCCTTGCTTTTTTCCATTGCACCATATCTGTCTATACTTGGGCTGGGACCTATCCACAGGATAAGTATTATAACCTCAATTTTGTCCCTAATGTGTGTTTTCTATAGCTGAACTGAGTTAGGACTGTTACTTCTGTGAATAAAATAAAACAACTTGTACATCTTATTAATTCATAGAATGTTCTTCAAAGAAATGGGAGATAGCTGTTATATTCATTCAACCTCACTGGATGCATGCTGTCCATCAAGAAGATTAATTTGGTTTCTAATTTTAACAGCTCATTGTCCAGGTCACCTCCCCTAATACCCAGTTGGATGCGTTGCATGCCATATGCTTTCAACCCTCCAGTTTCACCTCCATGTTGTTGTAAGAAATGTTTGGCCACTGGTGTCAAGGTCTTAAATCTTCTCGCATCCTGTTTTGCATATTTAATGCTATTAGCATGCTCCAGAATCCGTACTTTTAATGGTCGAATGGTTTTACCTATATATCTTTTGCCACAAGGGCATTCCAGATGGTAAACCACACCCATAGTGGTGCAACTGATGAAATTTTTAATCAGCCACTTCTTGCCGAATTTATCTATATAGGATTGTTTTACTATCATGTATTGGCATGCTTTACAGTGGCCACATTGATAGGACCCTTTCTTATTGTACAATGATCTGGTAGGGGTTGTGAGATGACTTCGGACAACCAAGTCCCGTAGGTTTTTGGATCTCCTCCAACTACTTTGCACTCTATCCGGTAACACTTGCTTCAAGATCTCATCAGTATGTGAAGTTGGCCAGTGTTTCTGTAGGATTCCATTAATCCTCCTCCATTGTGGATTGAATGTACTAACGAATCTTACTGGTTCTTCGCTTTGATGTTTTACTTTGGGGGTCAGGAGAGAGTCTCTCGTATAGGTTTTGACACTACTAACAGCAGATTTTATACATCTGTTACTGTATCCTCGCTTTTTAAGTCGATCACATACTTGTTTCTCACGTTCAGAGTATGTTGTCGTACTTGAGCAGTTCCTCTTTGTACGGAGTAATTCCCCCTTGGGAAATGCTTTGATAGTTGCAGGTAAGTGAGAGCTGTTAAAGTGTAAGATGCTATTTGTTGCCGTCTTTTTCCTGAATACATCAGTGCTGATACTTCCATCCATCTCTATCCTGATACTCAGGTCCAGAAAATTAATTTCTCTCTGGTCCTTCTCTCCCGTCAATTTCAGATTGAGGTCATTATGATTAAGAATGGTGATAAAATCGTCCAAGAGTTCCTCCTCTTCCTCCCAAATTATCAGGACATCATCGATGTAACGGAGGTGTAGGAGGATGTGTTGCGTATATCTCTCCAAGGTTTCATTAAATGCATGCTCCCTCTCCCACCATCCCAGGTAGAGGTTGGCGTACTATGGGGCACAAGCCGTCCCCATCGCTGTCCCTCTAACCTGGAGGTAGAATTTCTCTTCGCTGATGAAGTAGTTTTTTGTTAGTATGAATTCTAATAGGGAGATTAAGAAGTCATTGAACTCGCGATGAGTTCCCATGTCCAAAAAGTATTTAACGGCTGCCACTCCCTTATTGTGGTCGATACTTGTGTACAGGCTTCCAATGTCGTAAGTGGCAAGCCATGTACCCTTACTCACTATCATGTCCTGCAACTTCTTTAACACATCCATAGTGTCCCTGGTGTAGGAAGGCAGTGTCAGCACATGCTGCTCAAATATTGGTCTACAAAGGTGCTTGCCTTTTCCGTGAGGCTCCCCACACCAGAGACAATGGGTCTCCCAGGAGGGGTCCGGTCATTCTTGTGTACCTTGGGCAACAGGTACAATGTTGCAACTCTTGTATTCTCTGTTTTAAGGAAGTCAAAATCCTTTTTCTTAATTACACCATCATGATGTGCTCTCGAAATGATGGAATTATAAAGACAGAGGAAGTTTTTCGTGGGATTAAAGATTAATGGCTTATAACAACTAGCATCATTTAGCTGTTTTCTCAGTTCTGCTACATACATGTTCCTAGGCCACAAAACTATATTGCCCCCTTTATCAGAGGGCTTGATTATAATGTCATGCCATTTCATGATCTCCTGTAGTGCCTCTCTTTCTCCTTTTGCTAAATTGTCAGCGCCTGATTGGAATGGATGTTTTTGTGTGAACATGAGATCGAGGTCCCTAGAAACTAAATCATAGAACACTTTTGCTGAGGGGGAAATTTTAAAGTCCGGGAAAAAGGATTACTTATTCTTAATTTTATGGGGATCATATGGGGAAGGGTCGGGAGGTTGTTCAATCCCTGATTCTAATTCCTCCAATATATTCACCATGACTTGATCTTCTGTTGTTACGGACATGGAGGATGCACTTTGTCTTTCACTTGTCCTTTAATTTATTTTAATATTTCACAGTTACAGGCTTTTTAAGTATATGAAATAAAAGTTATATTTTAAATGTAAAATCATTTGTATTAGTGCGCCACCTAAGACCAATCTTTTCTTCCTTGTTCCAAAACCTATCTATATATATTGGCAACAATATATGTGTGGCAGCACCCCTAGTTGATACATAAGACAAGGGGGTAAATTTACTAAGATGAGAGTTCTATTTAAGATGGGATGTTGCCCATAGCAACCAATCAGATTCTACTTCTCATTTATCTAGCACCTTCTAGAAGATAATATCTGGAATCTGATTGGTTGCTATGGGCAACATCTCATCTTAAATAGAACACCCATCTTAGTAAATTTACCCCAAGGAATTGTTATGAATTGTAAGTTGGGGTTTCTTCATTGTTCAATTTAGAATACGGTACTAGTGCAGTAGTTTTCCCATCCCCCCTTTTCCTTTGTAAAATTAATTATTATAAAGACCTGTATAACTTTACCTTAAACCTTGATGGGATATATTGCCAAATATAAGGCAAGCAGTAAATTACTCCAAAACGTTGGGAAAACTATTTATAGCATGTTTTATTATTAATCCCTTATCAAGTATACCTTTGTTCCTGCATAATAGGTTTGTCCTATTTGTAAGTAGGTAATTAGCAGGTTATACTTACACAGGAGTGCCTTGAAGGGGATATCTATCATGGATGTCTGAAAGTTATATTCTAATCTGAAGATCACAAATAGTCTGACTGTATCATATATAATCAATAAGAGAATACGGCCATTATTATCGTCATTGATATACAGTAAGTTGAATATATACATTGATGTTCATATCCAAAAAAGGTTGAACACACCATTGTTAGCTATCTATAAAATCCATTATCAGCTTAAATTGGGAACTTATTTTTCTCCTCAGTCTGTATGTGTAACATCTCTAAATCGGCAACTCATTAATAGGATAAAAGATTGAGACATAACAGACAGATACTGTGTTTTTTTTAAAACACTCTTTATTTTTCAAGCACAATATAAATGTATGTGTGTCGATGTTCTATTGTTTTTAACCTGTATATTTCACTGGGTTTTCTTGCCAGCGACAATGGGAAAAATAGGATTTTAATTACCTACCGGTAAATCCTTTTCTCGTAGTCCGTAGAGGATACTGGGGTTCCATTTAGTACCATGGGGTATAGACGGGTCCACTAGGAGCCATGGGCACTTTAAGAATTTGATAGTGTGGGCTGGCTCCTCCCTCTATGCCCCTCCTACCAGACTCAGTCTAGGAAACTGTGCCCGAGGAGAGGGACATACTTTGAGAGAAGGATAGATAAGGATAGTGGTGAAATTCCGAACCAGCACACACAACAAGAGGAAAGCCAAGCTAACCAAACTTGAAACTGAAACAGCAACGGCTGAACCAACATTACTTAATTAAGTAACAGTGCAGGAAAAACGAAGCACCGGGCGGGCACCCAGTATCTTCTATGGACTACGAGAAAAGGATTTACCAGTAGGTAATTAAAATCCTATTTTCTCTTACGTCCTAGAAGATACTGGAGTCCATTTAGCACCATGGGGATGTACCAAAGCTCCCAAACTGGGTGGGAGTGTGCTGAGGTTCCTGCAGAACTGATTGACCAAACTGAAGGTCCTCAAAGTCCAAAGTATCGAACTTGTAGAACTTAGCAAACGTGTTCAAACCTGACCAAGTAGCTGCTCAGCAGAGCTGTACAGCCGAGACACCCCGGGCAGCCGCCCAGGAAGAACCCACTGACCTAGTAGAGTGGGCCTGTACAGATTTTGGACATGGCAAACCTGTCATGGAATAAGCATGCTGGATAGTAAGCCTGATCCAGCATGCAATTGTCTGCTTCGAAGCAGAACACCCAATTTTATTGGGATCATATAAGCGAGTCCGATTTTCTGTGACGAGCTTCGCTTTACATACACCTTCAAAGCCCTCACAACATCCAAAGACTTTGAAGTAGCAGAGGTGTCGGTAACAACCAGAACCACAATAGGTTAGTTGATGTGAAATGCAGACACCATTTTAGGAAGAAATTGCTGACGAGTACCGAGTTCAGCTCTGTCCTCATGGAAATTTAAATAGGGACTAATGTGAGACAAAACCCCAGCCCCGACACATGTCTTGCTGATGACAGTGACGGTCTTCCACGTAAGATATTTTATGTCCACCTCCTGTAACGGTTCAAACCAGTCCGACTGGTTAAACTGCAACACCACATTGAGATCCCAAGGTGCCATGGGAGGCACAAAGGGAGGTTGGATGTGCAGAACACCTTTCAAGAAAGTCTGGACCTCAGGGAGAGAAGCCAATTGTCTTTGAAAGAAAATGGCCAAGGCCGAAATCTGGACTTTTATGGAGACGAGACCTAGGCCCACATCCACACCTGCAGGAAACATCCCAGATGAAATTCCACCGCAGAATAATTTCTGCTCTCACACCAAGAGACGTATTTCTTCCAAATACGATGGTAATGCTTAGACGTTACCCCCTTCCAGGTTGGATCATAGTCGGGATAACCTTGTTAGGGATCCCTTTCCTGACTAGAATCAGCCATTCAACTTCCATACCATCAAACGTAGCCGCAGTAAGTCCAGATAGACGAACGGGCCCTGTTGCAGAAGATCCTCACGAAGAGGTAGAGGCCATGGATCTTTAAGGAGCATATCCAGAAGGTCTGCGTACCAGGTCCTTCTTGGCCAGTCCGGAGCAATGAGTATTGCTTGAACCTTTTCCCTTTTTATTCGCTTTAGAATTCTTGGGAACAGAGGAAGTGGAGGAAACACATACACCATCTGAAAGACCCATGGAGTCATCAGGGTGTCTACCGCCACTGCCTGTGGGTCTCTCAACCTGGAGCAATACCGCCTAAGCTTCTTGTTGAGACGAGAGGCCATAATTTCGATCTGTGGATATCCCCATCGACGTGTCATGCACCTGAACACTTCCGGGTACAGGTCGTGTCTGCTGAGGAAGTCTGCTTCCCAGTTGTCTACTCCTGGAATGAAGACCGCTGACAACGCCACAGCGTTTTTTTCTGCCCAGAGGAGAATTCTTGACACCACCAACATTGCTGCTCTGTTTTTCGTTTCGCCCTGTCGGTTTATGTACGTCACCACCGTCACGTTGTACGACTGGACCTGAATGGCCTGATCTTGAAGAAGATGTGAGGCCTTCAGAAGGGCATTGTATATGGCCCTGAGTTTCAGAATGTTGATTGAAAGGATGACTTCCTGACTTGACCATCTTTCTTGAAACTGCACCCCCTGGGTGACTACTACCCAACCTCTGAGTCTTGCGTCTGTGGTTAACAGAATCCAGTTCTGAATTCCGAACTTGCGACCCTCAATGAGGTGAGAAGTCTGTAGCCAGCACAGAAGGGAGATCCTGGCTTTTGGCGACAGATGGATCCTCTGGTGCAAGTGAAGATGTGATCCAGACCATTTGTCCAACAGATCGAGCTGGAAGGGTCTTGCTTGAAACCTTCCATATTGAAGCACCTCGTAAGCGGCCACCATTTTCCCCAGAAGGCGAATGCATAGATGTACGGTATCCAGGTTGGCTTTAGGCCATCCCGAACCATCGACTGGATTACCAATGCCTTTTCCAACGGAAGGAACACTTTCTGCGACTCTGTGTCCAGTATCATTCCCAGTAATGGAAGCCTCTGTGTTGGCTCCAGGTGAGATTTTGGAAGGTTCAGAATTCACCCGTGATCCTGGAGGAGTTTGGTTGAGAGACCAATGCTGTCCAGCAACCTTTCCCTGGACAGTGCTTTTATCAGGAGATCGTCCAGGTATAGAATTATGTTCACTCCTTGTTTGCGAAGTAGAAACATCATCTCTGCCATCACCTTGGTGAACACCCTCGGTGCTGTGGAGAGACCAAATGGCAGGGCCTGGAACTGGTAGTGATAGACCTGCAGTGCAAACCGTAGGTAAGCCTGATGAGGCGGCCAGATCGGAATGTGAAGGTACGCATCCTTGATATCCAGAGACACTAGGAATTCCCCCTCCTCCAGACCTGAGATTACCACTCTCAGAGACTCCATCTTGAATTTGAACACTCATAAGCACGGGTTAAACGACTTGAGGTTCAGAATTGGCCTTACCAAACCGTCCGGCTTCGGTGCTACAAACAGGTTGGAATAGTACCCCTTGTTTTGCAGATGAGGTGGAACTGGAACAATGACTTGAGTCTGTACCAGTTTTTGGATGGCATGCTATAAAGTTATACTTGCCTCTTGTGAAACTGGTAAGCCTGATTTGAAGAATCTGTGAGGTGGGAGCTCTTGGAACTCCAGTCTGTAGCCCTGGGAAATAAGATCCATGACCCAAGAAACACGGCACGAACTTGACCAGATCTGACTGAAGAATCGTAGTCAGGCTCCCACCTGACAGCCTTCCAGGCATTGCGGTCCACCGTCATGCTGAAGGCTTTGAGGAAGCAGAGCCTGAGCTCTGTTCGTGAGTGCCTGCAGTTGCTGGTTTGCGTGGTTTACCTCTTGCTCCGCTGGAGGACGTAGAAGCACCTCTGGGTTTGCCCTTGAACTTGGTCGTCCGAAAGGACTGCAACTTAGAAGCTGAATAGGTCTTCTTGCTTGGGGGAGCTGCAGAAGGAAGAGACGTAGACTTACCCGCAGTGGCTTTGGAGATCCATTTGTCTAGTTCATCTCCAAACAAGGCCTCTCCCATGAATGGTAGGCCTTCCACGCCTTTCCTGGAGTCCGCATCAGCAGTCCACTTGCGTAGCCACAAACCCCTGCGTGCCGACACTGCCATAGTGGTGGTGCGTGCGTTAAGCAAGCCTATCTCTTTTATGGCCTCCACCATAAAGTTCACAGAGTCCTGTATATGCTGCGGGAGTAAAACAACATCCCCCCTAGGCAAGGAATCTAACCCCTCAATTAGGTTACCTGACCATTTAGCAATGGCTTTTGTGATCCACGCACATGCAGTAGTGGGTCTTTGGGCCACCCCAGCAGCTGTGTACAATAAATTGAGTGTGGTCTCAATTTTATGATCAGCTGTGTTTTTTAGGGAGGCTGCACCAGGGACAGGCAATACACTCTTTTGTGACAGCCTAGAGACTGATGCGTCCACTATGGGCGGATTTTCCCATTTTTTCCTATCTTCCAAAGGAAAAGGAAAAGATGAGAGCAACCTTTTAGGGATTAACCCATAGTTCTTTAAACAGGGTACTCAGTTCCTTTGACTCAGGAAAAGTGACTGAGGACTTCTTTTTTACATTAAAATAAGATTCCTCACATCTGATAGGGGACTTAGTACACTAATAATCGCTCCCCCCTGCTATGACCCCCTGGTACTGCTGAGGTAATTTGGAGTCACACCGGAGGAGCTGCGCGCCCCTGTCAGTCAGCGTCTGTGTCCACTGCAGAGGGAAAATGGCGCTGGTGAGCTCCTGGATCCTCTCATAGTGATGCCCCGCCCCTTCAATGGAGCACGGTCTTCTTGTTTTTTTAATTCTGGCTGAGGTAATTTTTGTGCTTAAATTGGAGCAGAACAGTTTTAAGGCTGTGTTTGCCAGTCTGGGTACTATATACAGTATACAGAGACGCTGTTGTGTACTGTGTCCGGAGACACATTCCGCCACATTGAGAAGCCATGCATCTCCGTACCCTCGTGCTGCCATAATGGCCTGTGCCTCGCTAACAGGGACGCCGACTCAGTACTCACCACTCTTCATTCTTCTGGCTCTGTTAGGGGTGGCGGCGTGCTGTGGGAATGTACACTCGCCGTGTTGGGGCTTGCGAATAGTTCCCTCAGGAGCTCAGTGTCCTGTCAGCAGGGAACGGGACAATTAACCCTTCAAGAGGTTGGGCCGTTCCCCCCCCCCCCCCTAAGTCCCACGAAGCAGGCAGGCTGGTGCCAACCAGCCCTGCCTGAAAATAACAAACATTTAAAATAAATGCAGAAAACTCTTTAGGAGCTTCCTTCAGCATGACCGGCTCCTCCGGGCACATTTTCTAAACTGATTCTGGTAGGAGGGGCATAGAGGGAGGAGCCAGCCCACACTATCAAATTCTTAGAGTGCCCATGGCTACTAGTGGACCCAGTAGCAGATCTTGCCACGGGCAAGCAGGACTTTTGCCCGGGGCGCCGCCTTCCGGAGGGCGCCGCACCAGGGCAAGATCTGCTGCTGCTGTGTGCCCCCCACTGCCCGCCTGCTGCCACTGGCTGCTGCCCCCCCCCCCCCCGCTGCCGCTGTACGCGTCTAGTTTCCCTTCGTGGAGAGGTCCTTTACTGTGCGGTGCGCGATGATGTCATCGTGCACCGCACAGCAAAGGTCCTCTTTACGAAGGGAACTAGACGCTAAGCTAAGCTTTACGAAGGGAACTAGCGCAGCCTGCGCCTCTCCTGCCCCTCAGTGTCTTCGTTTAATTCAGCGCCACCGGTGAGCCAATCAGAGCTCGCGGATTGGCAGCCAAGGCTGCCGGACCGCGAGCTTTGATTGGCTCATGGATCGGCGCTGAATTGAACAGACACAGCCGCACCCGCCACCCGCCGGACACTGAGGACGCCTCCCCTCACACACAAGACAGCAGCGGTGAGCAGGGGAGCGCATACCTGGCACTGGGGGCATGTATATCTGGCAATGGGGGCATGTATACCTGGCACTGGGGGGCATGTATATCTGGCAATGGGGGCATGTATACCTGGCACTGGGGGCATACCTGGCACTGGGGGCATGTATATCTGGCAATGGGGGCATGTATACCTGGCACTGGGGGCATATCTGGCAAAGGGGGGACATGTGTATCTGGCACTGGGGGCATGTATATCTGGCAATGGGGCATGTATACCTGGCACTGGGGGCATATCTGGCAATGGGGGCATGTATAACTGGCACTGAGGGCATATCTGGCACTGGGGGCATATCTGGCAAAGGGGGGACATGTGTATCTGGCACTGGGGGCAAATCTGGTACTGGGGGGCATATCTGGCAAAAGGGGGACATGTGTATCTGGCACTGGGGACATGTGGCACTGCGGGGACATATGTATCTGGCACTGGGGGCATATGTGGCACTGCGGAAATATGTGTATCTGGCACTGGGGGGCATGTATATCTAGCACTGGGGGCATATCTGGCAATGGGGGGACATGTGTATCTGGCACTGGGGGCATATCTGACACTGAGGGCATATCTGGCACTGGGGGCATATCTGGCAATGGGGGATATCTGGCACTGGGGGCATATCTGGCAATGGGGGGACATGTGTATCTGGCACTGGGGCATATCTGACACTGAGGGCATATCTGGCACTGGGGGGACATGTGTATCTGGCACTGGGGGGACATGTGTATCTGGCACTGGGGGCATATCTGGCACTGGGGGGACTTGTGTATCTGGCACTGGGGGCATTTCTGTATCTGGCACTGGGGGCATATCTGGCACTGTGGGTGCATTTCTGTATCTGGCACTGGGGGGCAATGTATATCTGACACAGTGGGGGCATTTTTGTATCTGGCACTGTGGGAAATGTGTATCTGGCACTGTGAAGCAATGTGTATCTGGCACTCTGGGGGCATTTGTGTATCTGGCACAGTGAAGCAATGTATATCTGGCACTGTGGGGCAATGTATATCTGGCACTGTGGGGCAATGTGTATCTGGCACTGTGAAGCAATGTGTATCTGGCACTGGGGGCATATCTGGCACTGTGAAGCAATGTGTATCTGGCACTGTGGGGCAATGTATATCTGGAACTGTGGGGCAATGTATATCTGGCACTGTGTAGCAATGTGTATCTGGCACTGTGGGGCAATGTATATCTGGCACTGTGGGGCAATGTATATCTGGCACTGTGGGGCAACTTGTATCTGGCACTATTGGGGTCATATGTGTATCTGCCCCTCCCCCCGTATGTGTATCACGCCCCCATTTTCATTGGCCACGCCCCATGTGGTATTTGGCCACACCCATTTTTTACCGCGCGCGCCTTTAGCGCACGCACACAGTACCCGTTAGACATTTTTTCTACTTGCACCACTGGTGTCAGGTGTGCAGTGTGGGCCTCCCTGGACTCAGGAGCCTGTGTACACAACATACGCAGGGTATGTTGTGACCATTATAGATACGCCCATGATTCACATGAGTCTCTGTCCCAGTAGAGGTGAATTTTATAATCTACCACTCAAAAACACTTATATACCAGGGTTCATTTTATCATAAGCATTATTCCTTATTGCTACCCAGAATTGCTTATTACTAGCTGCATCCATAAACCATAAATGATCTCCCATAATAAATTTACAGGGATCCAGGTCATTCTTTATCCAGTACTGCAGCATTTGGAGGTTCTTTAAACTGACTGTACATATTGCTGTAGATGGTACAAGTCAGTTAACTTGTTGACCTTAGTCTTTAACTGGCGCTGGTGTTATGTCCCTGTAACATGATATTCCCCATAGGTTTAGATTATGGTGATAATATCACATAACCAGACTATTCAGTGTCTTCGATATAATAATATCAATGTTGTGACATTAATTTAAACAAAAAGTTGCATTTTGATGGAAGGTGACAAACTGCCATTAAAAAGTTTTGTTATATGTCTGTTTTCTTGTTGAACATAGGGGTCACAGAACACATTGGAGATGCTTTGAAGGAACATGCTTCCCAGTTGTGCCATAAGATCTGTGTTGTCGGAATAACCCCATGGGGAATAATTGATGGTAGACAAGATCTTATCGGAAGAGATGTAATGCAACATTTCTTTTTATCTTTTTCATGTCTTTTAAGATGTTTTCTTCTTATACTTTTAACTTTCACTGTGCTTTGTTTTCTTCAAGGTTGTAGCTCCATACCAAACTCTGATGAACCCACTCAGCAAGTTCCATGTCCTCAATAGCCTCCATACCCACTTCATCTTGGTGGACGACGGCACAGTTGGACGGCACGGAGCAGAAGTTCACATACGAAGAGAGTTAGAAAGTAGAATCTGTCAAAAACAAATACATGCAAGTGAGTAGCTCTGAGATTGTAGTAGGTTTTTAAAGTAGAATGATCCTCTATGGTGAATTTAGAAAAATTATTAGCAGTTACTTATATAGTGCACTCATATTCCAAGGCACTTTACACAGAAAAGTAATTTACATCAGTCCCTGCCCATGTGGAGCTTGCAATCTATATTTCCTACTTAGCACAAACACACACACACACACACACACACACACACACACACACACACACACACACACACACACACGCACACACACACACACACTCACAGACACACTCACAGACACACACACATTGAATTGAACCCAAGACCTCAGCACTGTGAGGCAGTAATAGGAACTACAAATATATTAAACAGGTGCTGATAACCTCATGACAAACAGTGTAGTGATTTTGAATAAATCATTTCTCAAACATTGAATAGAAGAAAAAAGTTTTTTGCACAAAACAATGAGAATGCGCTACTTCAATCTGATGTAGATTTTAATACAATTATATATATATACACATCACATTGATACCGGCCAGTATCATATACACCACTATAAAAACATACACATATAATAAAAGATAATAAGTTGCTCCTCTTATAAAAAGATATGAAATGTATCCATATCTATACTTAATAACTGATGTTAATACTGAGGTAGTCCATGTACTTTAGTTATTAGCCAAGCACTTCATGCATTAATTATTAGATGTAGCAGTCCGTGCCTTCTCACACATGTGAGTATTCAATTTAGTGATGAGCGGGTTCGGTTTCTCTGAAACCGAACCCCCCCCGAACTTCACCCTTTTTACACGGGTCCGAGCCATACTCTGATTCTCCCGCATGGCTCGGTTAACCCGAGCGCGCCCGAACGTCATCATCCCGCTGTCGGATTCTCGCGAGATTCGGATTCTATATAAGCAGCCGCGCGTCGCCGCCATTTTCACTTGTGCATTGGAAATGTTAGGGAGAGGACGTGGCTGGCGTCCTCTCCGTTATTGTTGAACTTGATTGTGCATTATTGCTTAATTGTGGGGATGGCTGGGGAGCAGCTGTATAATATAGGAGGAGTACAGTGCAGAGTTTTGCTGATCAGTGACCACCAGTTATCCGTTCTCTGCCTGAAAAAAACGCTCCATATCTGTGCTCAGTGTGCTGCATATATCTGTGCTCACACTGCTTAATTGTGGGGACTGGGGAGCAGCTGTATTATATAGCAGGAGTACAGTGCAGAGTTTTGCTGACAGTGACCACCAGTATACGTTGTCTGCCTGAAAAACACTCCATATCTGTACTCAGTGTGCTGCTTTATTGTGGGGACTGGGGACCACCAGTATAATATTATATAGGAGGAGTACAGTGCAGAGTTTTGCTGACCAGTGACCACCAGTATATAATATATAGCATTACGGTACAGTAGGCCACTGCTGTACCTACCTCTGTGTCGTCATTAGGTATACTATCCATCTAGATTCTATACCTGTGGTGCATTTCAGTTGTGCAGTTTGCTGACACAGTGACCACCAGTATATATAGCAGTACGGTACGGAAGGCCACTGCTGTACCTACCTCTGTGTCGTCATTAAGTATACTATCCATCTACATTCTATACCTGTGGTGCATTTTAGTTTTGCAGTTTGCTGACACAGTGACCACCAGTATACTATATATAGCAGTACGGTACGGAAGGCCACTGCTGTACCTACCTCTGTGTCGTCATTAAGTATACTATCCATTTACATTCTATACCTGTGGTGCATTTTAGTTTTGCAGTTTGCTGACACACTGACCACCAGTATACTATATATAGCAGTACGGTACGGAAGGCCACTGCTGTACCTACCTCTGTGTCGTCATTAAGTATACTATCCATCTACATTCTATACCTGTGGTGCATTTTAGTTTTGCAGTTTGCTGACACAGTGACCACCAGTAAACTATATATAGCAGTACGGTACGGAAGGCCACTGCTGTACCTACCTCTGTGTCGTCATTAAGTATACTATCCATCTACATTCTATACCTGTGGTGCATTTTAGTTTTGCAGTTTGCTGACACAGTGACCACCAGTATACTATATATAGCAGTATGGTACGGAAGGCCACTGCTGTACCTACCTCTGTGTCGTCATTAAGTATACTATCCATCTACATTCTATACCTGTGGTGCATTTTAGTTTTGCAGTTTGCTGACACAGTGACCACCAGTATACTATATATAGCAGTACGGTACGGAAGGCCACTGCTGTACCTACCTCTGTGTCGTCATTAAGTATACTATCCATCTACATTCTATACCTGTGGTGCATTTTAGTTTTGCAGTTTGCTGACACAGTGACCACCAGTGTACTATATATAGCAGTACGGTACGGAAGGCCACTGCTGTACCTACCTCTGTGTCGTCATTAAGTATACTATCCATCTACATTCTATACCTGTGGTGCATTTTAGTTTTGCAGTTTGCTGACACAGTGACCACCAGTATACTATATATAGCAGTATGGTACGGAAGGCCACTGCTGTACCTACCTCTGTGTCGTCATTAAGTATACTATCCATCTACATTCTATACCTGTGGTGCATTTTAGTTTTGCAGTTTGCTGACACAGTGACCACCAGTATACTATATATAGCAGAACGGTACGGAAGGCCACTGCTGTACCTACCTCTGTGTCGTCATTAAGTATACTATCCATCTACATTCTATACCTGTGGTGCATTTTAGTTTTGCAGTTTGCTGACACAGTGACCACCAGTATACTATTTATAGCAGTACGGTACGGAAGGCTACTGCTGTACCTACCTCTGTGTCGTCATTAAGTATACTATCCATCTAGATTCTATACCTGTGGTGCATTTTAGTTTTGCAGTTTGCTGACATAGTGACCACCAGTATATATAGCAGTACGGTACGGAAGGCCACTGCTCTACCTACCTCTGTGTCGTCAAGTATACTATCCATCCATACCTGTGTGCATTTCAGTTGTGCGCAGTATATATAGTAGTAGGCCATTGCTATTGATACTGGCATATAATTCCACACATTAAAAAATGGAGAACAAAAATGTGGAGGTTAAAATAGGGAAAGATCAAGATCCACTTCCACCTCGTGCTGAAGCTACTGCCACTAGTCATGGCCGAGACGATGAAATGCCATCAACGTCGTCTGCCAAGGCCGATGCATAATGTCATAGTGGAGAGCATGTAAAATCCAAAAAACAAAAGTTCAGTAAAATGACCCAAAAATCAAAATTGAAAGCATCTGATGAGAAGCGTAAACTTGCCAATATGCCATTTACGACACGGAGTGGCAAGGAACGGCTGAGGCCCTGGCCTATGTTCATGGCTAGTGGTTCAGATTCACATGAGGATGGAAGCACTCATCCTCTCGCTAGAAAAATGAAAAGACTTAAGCTGGCAAAAGCACAGCAAAAAAATGTGCGTTCTTCTAAATCACAAATCCCCAAGGAGAGTCCACTTGTGTCGGTTGCGATGCCTGACCTTCCCAACACTGGACGGGAAGAGCTAGCGCCTTCCACCATTTGCACGCCCCCTGCAAGTTGATAAAGCCTAATATTTATCTTATTTAAAACACTCTAAAAGGTTAAAGAACACAGTACGCAATTGGCGCACGAGGTACCGTAAGGGTACGCTCTTAGCGTAGCGGACGCTGTATCGGGAGCGAGCCGCTCGAGCGACACAAACGCTCGCGAGAATACGCTGTTGGTATCGGGCACACTATAGGTGAGCGACTACCGTAATGCTACGCTATCAGCGTAGCGGACGCTCGAGACCACGAGGAGATCACGAGCGGCGCAGACGCTCACAAGATAACAATCAGTAGACCTTGAATGTAACACACAGAAAGGATATTCTTACACTGTAGACCTTGTATTGAAACACTGTAGCTATATAACGCTGCTTAACCTTGTTTACACTAAAGCTGTTTGAGCGATAGAGACGCTCCTATTACCCTCTGCAATATAATGAACACACAATACCGGTCTAAGGGTCTAACGCCTTTTAAGGAAATGAATGAACGTTCAAAAAGAATAATACAATACAAGTTATACACTACCAAAATAACATAGAATATCTAACCAAGTAACTACACATAAAATACAATAAAGATACAATTACTTTTAAAGGGGAAAAGGGGAGAGAGAGAGAGAGAGAAAGTGAGAGAGAACGAGAGAGAATGGCTTATAACAATAAAGACAATATGATTGCAGAGAAACTTACGCACAAAGGGAAACAATCGCATGCGCCTTCTGGATATCCAGCTCCCGATTATCAGCAACGAGAACCGTTGAAGAGAATAGAGAGCTGGCCCAGATCGGCTTGTCCTTTTATACCCTACACAAAATACAGTACAATGGTCCCTATATTCTTATTGTTCATTGGACACAGGAATTCGTCTTCGCATTATAACAAAAGGTCATAGGTTGATTCATACAGGTGGGCTGTGACTATTTCCAACTGCTCAGGTGGGTGGGAAACTAGGTTTCCCGCCGCATGGATAATAAAGTGCAAATACAGTAAATGTTCATAAAGTTCTTATGTCCATAACTATTCGCACGAGCGAGTTATCCGCTTCAAACCAACACCGGAATATTGCTAATTAAATACTCTTCCGATGGATACTAAACACCACTGTATAACCCCTGTCTGACCCTTCGTATCAAACAAAGAGGGATCTCTTTGTCTATGAACATGCTACATTAACTAAACTTTCAGATTCTATCAAAGGGACCATAATCTACAATATACATTATATGGTTAAAATATGTAACGATTGAGTCGCACGCTAGACGCATACAAACTCTACCGTAAATGCGCACACCGTGCGCCTGCGGGTGCACGCAACAGCGAGTATGCGCACGCACGGGAGAGCTCATGCACACGCAGCGGGGACACGCATGAGGTGCAAATATGGCAGTGTGTAGCGTGATATTTTTCTGACTTTGACAGTCCACCCTTTGGCAGTCACCAATAACTGCCACTTTCTAAAACATTTCAAAAAGAGAAAAATATATGTCATGTGTAAATACATTTCTATGATTGGGTAGGGGAGGAAAGGAGAAGGTAGGAAAAGGGTATGACCTAGTGAGATAGCAGAAGCATGTGTGTATGAATCCATGTTTGGGGGGTCATGTATCATCGTGCCGTACGTGTTTTAAATCAAGCTTCGAGGTATTGCGAAGTATACATTTGAATTCCTTCTTATCCCGTATTAAGGGTCTGTGGATGGGCTGTCAAACTTTACCGAGCTCTTTTCGGCTTTTGGTTGCAACAAAATGGGGGAGCACATTTTAGTTGATGATACATGAATGGGGGAATATGTGAGTGCTGATATCTGTACCTGTATTCCCTATCGACTATGTGTGTCATTACCTGAAGGTTGCAGAGATGAAGATAAGAAACAATTATGGTAAATGCAGTGATATTCTATGTGAGGTTAATATACATTTGTTGATTGAAGTCTTGTCTGAAGTCTTGTCTGATGTACATGTTGACTGTAGTCTCTTTGTGCTTTTGCCAATAAACGCAAGCAAAGCTGTATCAATGTCCATAGACTTACAAAAAGTGTTGGGCTAGCGTAAAATTAAAAGTACTAGGGATATGGGGGTCTATGGCATAGTCCATCAGTTGTCTGTGTACAAGGTTGTCAGACTTCTTCTTTAGTCCATCTGTTGTCTGTATACAAGGCTGTCAAAATCCTCTTCCAAGCGGGTCTTTTTACCTTGGAGAAAAACAAAGGAGAAACGGGTGAAAGAAACGGACCGTAGAATCACATTTTCATCGCAACATTGTCTCTATCGTTGGGTCATAAATCAAATCCATTGGAATTATAATGTCCTCACTCCTTAGACTCATCACCTTAGTACTTTGTTTACACTTCGTTAAAGCCTGAACGCATCTAAATATCAAGCCAATCGATATGACAACACCCAAGATACACAAAAGAAATTTCCCTACATCCATTATAACTCCTTGAGCCCATTCTCCTAAACCAGAGAACCAATTTCGCGGGTTCAACCATGACACCCAACCGGTCAGCTCATTACCCACAGTAGCAAGGGTGAGATTGTGTCTCTTGCGAAATTCCCACTTTAACTGGAGAATATCGTCCATCTTTTGGTCTATGACCTCGACCGGGTCCTCGGTGCTATTCGTAATATACGTGCAGAATTTTACGCTGTACTGCGTTGCCAGTGTGACACAATATCCACCTGTTACTGCCGTGAGATAATTAAGAACCATCCTATGCTGAACCAGTTCTGTTTTATAAGCTTGGAGCTCCCTTCCGGTATATTTAAAAGTGTCGTCATACATTTCAGTGATATTGTCTAATAAATTTGCAAGCGCAGATATGTATCTATAATTCAACACTTCTCTGGCGGTGCGAGTGATGTCTAACGCGAGTAGAACCTGAATCCCGGTGGATTCATGGATCAGGTCAGAGGCTGGATGCTCTGCCCTTACTGTCAGTTGCCTTTTAACTACGTGCTCGTAATGAGTGTGAGTATAAGGAGCTTGGGCACCACGGTGAATATCTTTCATTTTGGTATGCGATACAGTCATTTCCTCAGGCAGTACTTTTCCAATATAACATAATCCTTCTGAGTTTGGGGCAAGCTGCTCATACGCCTTTCTCCCGCATATGAAATATGCATCATCGGGGAGAACATATGGGACTGAATATGTCATTACCATGTTACACATTTTCCATGTGAACTCTCCTAACCCTAATTCTCCCATCTGTTTAGTACACCTATCAGTTTGTACGATCTGTGCCCAGTATCCTGGTGATACTTCTCCAGCTCTCATGATCCTACTTCCTAGGGTATACCTATATCGGAAAGATTTTCCACTACCGGCTATGTGGCGTATGAGCTCTGTATCTGTAGGCATTCTATCGGCTCTATATGAAAAGGTCATGGTTTTGTTATTCCATGACACTTCCCAATTTCCCGGCTTTCGGGGATTGGAAATGTTAAAACATATTAGGGATCTATCCACATGATATTGGTGGAGCTTCAAACTAGGAGGACTGGAGATATTAAACCTCCTGTCCACCGGCCTCCCACCACTTAGCTCAAGTACCTCCCCTACCGTTAAAGGGAATGGTACTAATCCTGATTTGCTATGGCCTTGAGGTACTTGAGAGCATACCCAACAATCTGTCTGATTTAACACTTTACCCACTAAGGAGTGATAGTCACTCAATGGGTGCCGGTCCATGTTAATGTTAAAACTGGACTGACATTTCTTGATGCACCCATCCTCTACTACACTGTCACAGAGTCTACAGATACAGTTCTCTTTTCAGCTAACAATCCTTCACAATGTTTACAAATAACATGGCTGCTAGATCGTTTCCGGTACTCGCCTTTGCTTGGTGATTGTGCTGCTATTGGAAATTTACACCTTCGTCTCAGTCATCAGAGAAACCCATTCTGGATCCTTTCTCGACCTCACTGGTACTCTCACCGAAACAGACTGCTCTGGTCAACATCAGGGTCAACATGAAAACACGGATCACAGTCTCTTGAGGCGAGTCCATCTTACAGGAGGAGAAAAGGAGAAATTTGTAATGGGGGTACAGAAAAACAGTTTGAGGGGGAGAGAAACTTGTTACGATAATTAGTTCTCTAGTCTTGTTGTTCTTCTTGTTCTGCTGTCATCTCAAAGGTGCTGTCTCTCAGTCTTCCAACCGAACACTCCGGTGATACAATATTTCTTCCAAACCAGCGATCTTTCTGTAAGGAGAATAAATCTTGCATTACCATTTGTCCAACTAATGTGTGACATACCATCTGTAACGTTATGAGAACATGAGAAAGAAGAGAGAGAGAAAAAAACAACAACGAGAGAGAGAGAACCGTTCATATATATATGCATCACATAAATCAACAATAAACAGAAAAAAACATTTTTCAAACATTTTTCAGGAGAGAAAAAAAAAACATTGTCAGATCTGCCGTTCATCATCAGGCTGTCATATCTACATGTCCAATGGTATCCTTGCGCAGTCCCTCCCACCAGCACCTCCATACTCCACCCTTTGTATCTGGCCAGGATACATTGATGCGGGTAGGTCATGCTGGGGTTTGGTAGACTTCTGCAAGGACCAAGTAGCTATGCAATGTTTGAGTCCTGCCGATGACTGTCAGAGATGGGGAAAAAGAAATCATTTCACAGATACATTACAAATTTTACCCGGTCATTCCTGTGTCCTCAAGGAATGACCTCCCAACTTGTTAACAATAACCTCAGGCTTACCATCAGTCCTAATGATCACCTTTCCTGACTACATATCATGGGTGTGGGCCAAAATTCTTCCTATCTGATCCCTGATTATAATTTGATGTGTCATAACTTTGCTCGTGTTCTTGTCTGGGGGGTCTGACTTTATGTGAGCTGTTACAGTTACTGGCATAATGCCCTTCTCTTTTACAAAGATAACAAACCCTGGGCTTCCTCCAAGTGTCAGTGACCTGAGGTCTTGGTTGATTTGATGCTTCCTCAAACGCTCGGATGCTCATCACCATCAACCGTTTTCCCTGTACTTCCCTGCTTCCTTGGATATCATGGTTATGTTGTTGTCTAGGGGGTTTATATGAATTTGGTCTACTTCTTGATCTACAATCTCTTGCAAAATGACCTTCTTTATGACAATTGTAACAGACTTCCACATTTGAATTTCTCGCAGGGGTTTGGGGCTTATGCTGGAGTGGTCTTGTGGTTAGGGCCTGTATACTTACGGCCATTAACTTATCACTTTGTGACTCCCGGTGTCTGGTGATATTCCGATCATGATCAATAGCGGCCTCTCTTAATGCGGCCACCGAGATATTTCTCCAGTTTGGGTTGGTGGTCTGTACCCTTGTTCTCAATACCTCCTTTAAACCATTCATTAACACAGATACTGCTACTTCTCTATGATTTACATTTGTCTTGATGTCCGTGATCCCAGTGTTTCTAGCCATTACTTGCAGTGCTCGATTAAAATAATTGGAAATACTTTCCCCTTCGTTTTGTCTTATGGAGAAAATTTCATTCCACTTGACAATGGCAGGGAAATATACTCCCAACTGTCGGTTGATCCGCTTAATACACTCCTGATTGTGTTCCTCCGTACAAGGTACCTCCGTGTCTAATTGACAATCAGCAATAAATTTCGCAGGGTCAACACTGTAGGGGAAAAATGCCCTCAGCACTGTCCGCCAATCTTTGTTGGTGGGTTCTGTTGAGTTTCCTAGTTCTTTAATGAACCTTTGACATGCGACTAGATTTTTCCTAGGATCAGGAAATTCAGACATAATTGCTCTCAATTCCATCCGGGACCAGGGACGGCGCATTGCACTGTCCTTGACGGGAATGCTTCCCTGATCGTCAGTCTTCCCATTGGGGACTGTGATCACCCTGACAGGACTAAATTCAATTACATCACCTTGTGTTGGTCTTACAATATGAGGTACATTTGTTTGTGCGTGATATATAACACCGTACGTACCTGTGGACACGACCTCACCTGACCCTCCGTTAGGGGGTTTGATTACTGCCTTTACCGATTTGGTCGCGTCCACCTGGATGTCTTGTAGGATGGCTTCTGGAAGAGGTACCGACATCGTGCTGGGCTTACTTTCTTTCTTGTAGTCCTGAGGGAAGTTTAACATGGAGTGCGACTTGCACAGGTTAACATTTGTAATTTTTACACTTTCATTTTCATAAACATTATTACATTTGTTACTTTCATTCTTAATACAGTTACTAAGTGCATTTTTATCGTACAACATTGCGCCATTCTCTGCAACCATAATCCTCTCCATTGCCATGTCTCTCTTCCCAAGATGAGAGTCAGATATGTAAGTTAAGTTTCTTTGTATTTCACTTTCCTTTTGCCATAACTTTAAACAATCATAATGTTCGATCCGTCTCTTTGTTGATTTAATGAGACATATCCTTCTCCTAAGATTTTGTAACACATCTGGGCTAAAGCTACCTACCCGGGGAAACTTCTCCTCGTCATGCACAGTTATTCTTTCCCATTCATCACATAAAACCTCTGTGTGTGAACCGTATTTTTCACACATTACATACCTTGCCGACCCGATTGGTCGGTTCACTAAATCAACCCGAACCAAGGTTGATCGCCCCCTACCTGAACAACTGGCCCCCATACTTGCAGGTGTTGCTTTCTTCAGCGAACCCTTACAAAAACCAAGATGTCCGGGGCAGGCCGGCGGCGAAGTTTACCGAGTACTCCACTCACTCCTCGCCCACGTTGGCCAGTACTGCAATCACTGATTCAGAGCTGCTGTACCCAACTTAGGGCCCCTATGAACCTTTACTTACTGGGGCGTGTTGGACCTACCAGTCCCCAGCAAGTATCGGTTGTTGGATAGTTCCCGAGTGACCAGCGAACCTCCCTTAAAATAAAAAAAATTACACAAATCACGTTAGAGTGTACAAATAGCGTTTATGACCCCTTTCGTACGCAAATGGTACTGGTCAGGTTACTAACTAATGCACACAATTACGTGCGGTACAATCGTTCTGCACATAAGCAACTAATCTTATGTGCGGAGCGACCAGTGGAATCGAAAATTTCGGCTGCAAATTCCTTCAGCCAGAGCTTCAATGGCCTATATGGGTTCCGCACCAACCCTTCCTGGTGTTGTGCTACTTCTCTATAGCGGACTTCTTAGTCTGCTGTACCTAGACCTCCTGGTCTGTTCCGGACCTCCTGGTCTTGTGCTACAGTAGACCTCCTGGTCTGCTATACTCTAATGCTCAAATTTATGTTTAACAAGGGATGCCTCCCCAGCCACCATGCACGTCACTTACATGTATGTACCTCACGAGAACTCGACTTCTTGTGGTTCAACCCAAAAATTGTAAAAACTTATATATGCAAACACTCACCACATGTACACTTTAATTTTTATTTCTGCGCAGAAATTCCTTTCATTCAGTAAATAGTCTAGACCAGATAAGTCGCAAATTGGAGAAGGATCTATTAGCTTAAAATTTTGGACACTAAAATTGACTTGCGCTATTTATCGCGTTGCCTCCTTTTCGCCTGTTAAAAATAATACTACCATGTGTTTTGAATTATGTGGGCGTACCCGGACGCTCCGCTGCGTAATATACGCTACGTGCGTCGGCCTTTGTGTTGCGTACACTAGTCTCACCCTTTTGTTAGAGACACGTGTATGCCAGCCAGATATGTCCACAGAAATACAATTAACACGTTTATCAATGTAGATGATCTTTAATTGTATTCATCTACCGAGCACCACACAGGTCTCTCAAAGCTGTGTGCGTGCTTTACAAATTACCCCTTAATGTATTACTTTTACTCTTTAACTACTAATAGCAACAAATCTTTCCTAGCACGTTATCAATTGTGAAATGGCAAACAAGAGAGTGATATGTGAAAATACACGAATTAAAAGAAATGCAGATGTATGCGTGCGTGCGTACGCAAGACAGAACAGAAAAAAAAACAGTTTTAAAAGACACTAGCGTATTGTTCTTACCTCCGGTTCCGGATTCCTTCAGCACCCTTTACTAAGCGAAGCAGACGCTTATCTTGGTCAGCACTATGAGGAATATTACCTCCCGCCCTTTGCTGACCGATAATGTCTGCTGAAATTACCTAGTGCAGATATGTGAAGGACGGACGAGCCGCCAATTGATAAAGCCTAATATTTATCTTATTTAAAACACTGTAAAAGGTTAAAGAACACAGTACGCAATTGGCGCACGAGGTACCGTAAGGGTACGCTCTTAGCGTAGCGGACGCTGTATCGGGAGCGAGCCGCTCGAGCGACACAAACGCTCGCGAGAATACGCTGTTGGTATCGGGCACACTATAGGTGAGCGACTACCGTAATGCTACGCTATCAGCGTAGCGGACGCTCGAGACCACGAGGAGATCACGAGCGGCGCAGACGCTCACAAGATAACAATCAGTAGACCTTGAATGTAACACACAGAAAGGATATTCTTACACTGTAGACCTTGTATTGAAACACTGTAGCTATATAACGCTGCTTAACCTTGTTTACACTAAAGCTGTTTGAGCGATAGAGACGCTCCTATTACCCTCTGCAATATAATGAACACACAATACCGGTCTAAGGGTCTAACGCCTTTTAAGGAAATGAATGAACGTTCAAAAAGAATAATACAATACAAGTTATACACTACCAAAATAACATAGAATATCTAACCAAGTAACTACACATAAAATACAATAAAGATACAATTACTTTTAAAGGGGAAAAGGGGAGAGAGAGAGAGAGAGAGAAAGTGAGAGAGAACGAGAGAGAATGGCTTATAACAATAAAGACAATATGATTGCAGAGAAACTTACGCACAAAGGGAAACAATCGCATGCGCCTTCTGGATATCCAGCTCCCGATTATCAGCAATGAGAACCGTTGAAGAGAATAGAGAGCTGGCCCAGATCGGCTTGTCCTTTTATACCCTACACAAAATACAGTACAATGGTCCCTATATTCTTATTGTTCATTGGACACAGGAATTCGTCTTCGCATTATAACAAAAGGTCATAGGTTGATTCATACAGGTGGGCTGTGACTATTTCCAACTGCTCAGGTGGGTGGGAAACTAGGTTTCCCGCCGCATGGATAATAAAGTGCAAATACAGTAAATGTTCATAAACTTCTTATGTCCATAACTATTCGCACGAGCGAGTTATCCGCTTCAAACCAACACCGGAATATTGCTAATTAAATACTCTTCCGATGGATACTAAACACCACTGTATAACCCCTGTCTGACCCTTCGTATCAAACAAAGAGGGATCTCTTTGTCTATGAACATGCTACATTAACTAAACTTTCAGATTCTATCAAAGGGACCATAATCTACAATATACATTATATGGTTAAAATATGTAACGATTGAGTCGCACGCTAGACGCATACAAACTCTACCGTAAATGCGCACACCGTGCGCCTGCGGGTGCACGCAACAGCGAGTATGCGCACGCACGGGAGAGCTCATGCACACGCAGCGGGGACACGCATGAGGTGCAAATATGGCAGTGTGTAGCGTGATATTTTTCTGACTTTGACAAAGTGCTGGAAGGAGCACCCGCAGTCCAGTTCCTGATAGTCAAATTGAAGATGTCACTGTTGAAGTACACCAGGATGAGGATATGGGTGTTGCTGGCGCTGGGGAGGAAATTGACAAGGAGGATTCTGATGGTGAGGTGGTTTGTTTAAGTCAGGCACCCGGGGAGACACCTGTTGTCCGTGGGACGAATATGGCCATTGACATGCCTGGTCAAAATACAAAAAAAATCAGCTCTTCGGTGTGGAATTATTTCAACACAAATGCGGACAACAGGTGTCAAGCCGTGTGTTGCCTTTGTCAAGCTGTAATAAGTAGGGGTAAGGACGTTAACCACCTCGGAACATCCTCCCTTATACGTCACCTGCAGCGCATTCATCATAAGTCAGTGACAAGTTCAAAAACTTTGGGTGACAGCGGAAGCAGTCCACTGACCACTAAATCCCTTCCTCATGTAACCAAGCTCCTGCAAACCACACCACCAACTCCCTCAGTGTCAATTTCCTCCTTACCCAGGAAAGCCAATAGTCCTGCAGGCCATGTCACTGGCAAGTCTGACGAGTCCTCTCCTGCCTGGGATTCCTCCGATGCATCCTTGAGTGTAACGCCTACTGCTGCTGGCGCTGCTGTTGTTGCTGCTGGGAGTCGACCGTCATCCCAGAGGGGAAGTCGGAAGACCACTTGTACTACTTCCAGTAAGCAATTGACTGTCCAACAGTCCTTTGCGAGGAAGATGAAATATCACAGCAGTCATCCTGCTGCAAAGCAGATAACTCAGGCCTTGGCAGCCTGGGCGGTGAGAAACGTGGTTCCGGTATCCACCGTTAATTCAGAGGCAACTAGAGACTTGATTGAGGTACTGTGTCCCCGGTACCAAATACCATCTAGGTTCCATTTCTCTAGGCAGGCGATACCGAAAATGTACACAGACCTCAGAAAAAGAGTCACCAGTGTCCTAAAAAATGCAGTTGTACCCAATGTCCACTTAACCACGGACATGTGGACAAGTGGAGCAGGGCAGACTCAGGACTATATGACTGTGACAGCCCACTGGGTAGATGTATTGCCTCCCGCAGCAACAACAGTAGCAGCATCTCGCAAACGCCAACTCGTTCCTAGGCAGGCTACGCTTTGTATCACCGCTTTCCAGAAGAGGCACACAGCTGACAACCTCTTACGGAAACTGAGGAAGATCATCGCAGAATGACTTACCCCAATTGGACTCTCCTGGGGATTTGTGACATCGGACAACGCCAGCAATATTGTGCGTGCATTACATCTGGGCAAATTCCAGCACGTCCCATGTTTTGCACATACATTGAATTTGGTGGTGCAGAATTATTTAAAAAACGACAGGGGCGTGCAAGAGATGCTGTCGGTGGCCGAAGAATTGCGGGCCACTTTCAGCATTCAGCCACCGCGTACAGAAGACTGGAGCACCACCAAACAGTCCTGAACCTGCCCTGCCATCATCTGAAGTAAGAGGTGGTAACGAGGTGGAATTCAACCCTCTATATGCTTCAGAGGATGGAGGAGCAGCAAAAGGCCATTCAAGCCTATACATCTGGCCATGATATAGGCAAAGGAGGGGGAATGCACCTGACTCAAGCGCAGTGGAGAATGATTTCTACGTTGTGCAAGGTTCTGCAACCCTTTGAACTTGCCACACGTGAAGTCAGTTCAGACACTGCCAGCCTGAGTCAGGTCATTCCCCTCATCAGGCTTTTGCAGAAGAAGCTGGAGACATTGAAGGAGGAGCTAAAACAGAGCGATTCCGCTAGGCATGTGGGACTTGTGGATGGAGACCTTAATTCGCTTAACCAGGATTCACGGGTGGTCAATCTGTTGAAATCAGAGCACTACATTTTGGCCACCGTGCTCGATCCTAGATTTAAAACCTACGTTGTATCTCTCTTTCCGGCAGACACAAGTCTGCAGAGGTTCAAAGACCTGCTGGTGAGAAAATTGTCAAGTCAAGCGGAACGTGACCCATCAACATCTCCTCCTTCACATTCTCCCGCAACTGGGGGGTGCGACGAAAAGGCTAAGAATTCCGAGCCCACCCGCTGGCGGTGGTGCAGGGCAGTCTGGAGCGAGTGCTGACATCTGGTCCGGACTGAAGGACCTGCCAACGATTACTGACATGTCGTCTACTGTCACTTCATATGATTCTCTCACCATTGAAAGAATGGTGGAGGATTATATGAGTGACCGCATCCAAGTAGGCACGTCAGACAGTCCGTACGTATACTGGCAGGAAAAAGAGGCAATTTGGAGGCCCTTGCACAAACTGGCTTTATTCTACCTAAGTTGCCCTCCCTCCAGTGTGTACTCCGAAAGAGTGTTTAGTGCAGCCGCTCACCTTGTCAGCAATCGGCGTACGAGGTTACTTCCAGAAAATGTGGAGAAGATGATGTTCATCAAAATGAATTATAATCAATTCCTCCGTGGAGACATTCACCAGCAGCAATTGCCTCCACAAAGTACACAGGGACCTGAGATGGTGGATTCCAGTGGGGACGAATTAATAATCTGTGAGGAGGGGGATGTACACAGTGAAAGGGGTGAGGAATCGGAGGATGATGATGAGGTGGACATCTTGCCTCTGTAGAGCCAGTTTGTGCAAGGAGAGATTGATTGCTTCTTTTTTTGGTGGGGGCCCAAACCAACCAGTCATTTCAGTCACAGTCGTGTGGCAGACCCTGTCGCTGAAATTATGGGTTCGTTAAAGTGTGCATGTCCTGTTTATACAACATAAGGGTGGGTGGGAGGGCCCAAGGACAATTCCATCTTGCACCTCTTTTTTCTTTAATTTTTCTTTGCATCATGTGCTGTTTGGGGACAATTTTTTTGAAGTGCCATCCTGCCTGACACTGCAGTGCCACTCCTAGATGGGCCAGGTGTTTGTGTCGGCCACTTGTGTCGCTTAGCTTAGTCACACAGCGACATTGGTGCGCCTCTTTTTTTCTTTGCATCATGTGCTGTTTGGGGACTATTTTTTTGAAGTGCCATCCTGCCTGACACTGCAGTGCCACTCCTAGATGGGCCAGGTGTTTGTGTCGGCCACTTGTGTCGCTTAGCTTAGCCATCCAGCGACCTCGGTGCAAATTTTAGGACTAAAAATAATATTGTGAGTTGTGAGGTGTTCAGAATAGACTGGAAATGAGTGGAAATTATGGTTATTGAGGTTAATAATACTATGGGATCAAAATGACCCCCAAATTCTATGATTTAAGCTGCTTTTTAGGGTTTTTTGTAAAAAAACACCCGAATCCAAAACACACCCGAATCCGACAAAAAAATTTCGGTGAGGTTTTGCCAAAACGCGTCCGAATCCAAAACACGGCCGCGGAACCGAATCCAAAACCAAAACACAAATCCCGAAAAATGTCCGGTGCATATCACTAATTCAATTAGCATTCATTGACTCTTTGCAACATTGTATCCGTCCCATATGTAGCAGTCCTTGTTTTACTGCACCATGTAACTAATGAGCTGATTTATAGTTACTATGTAGCAATTTCACTTTGCCCGTATTCCTTTCAGGCTGCTCTCCTTCCCCCTCCCAGCTGGTGCTCTAATCTGCAGCCTTATCTGGAGTTCCGTGGGTACCTTAAACAATCTGCTCACCCATTCCCCCTTAGCACTGGGGTTTTCAGATGTTTCCGCCGGCCGGCCAATGTATAATGGTGCTGTGTATCGAGCTGCACTCCGTGCAAGGAGATCCTAACAGACAGACGCATTTCTCTGCTTACTCTCATGCGTCAGCGGCTTCACAGTGTCAAATCATTGGACACTGAGGAAGCCGCTGATGCATGAGAGTAGGCGGAGAAACGCGTCTGTATGTTAGGATCTCATAATCTAATAATTAATGCATGAACTGCTTGGCTAATAATAAAAGTACATGAACTGCCTCAGTATTAACATCAATGTATAGATATGGATAAATTTCATATCTTTTTATAAGAGAAGCAACTTATTATCTTTTATTATATGTATATGTTTTTATAGTGGTTTATATGATACTGGCCAGTATCAATGTGATGTGTGTGAATATATAATTGTATTAAAATCTACATCAGATTGAAGTAGCGCATTCTCATTCTTTTGTGCAAAAAACTTTTTTTCTTGGTTTAAATGCTAAGGGTTTCAACCAATTACCCTTGAGATTTGCAGCATTTCATCTGATCAATCACAGCGCTAGGAGGGTTGGGTTGATTGAATAGAAGAAACACAGACAGTATGCAGTGGAAGCACAATAAACTAATTTTGGCTTCTAGCCTACCTTGTACTGCAACTGAAATTAATAGAGATTCAAGGTACTATTGTTTATTACTAGGTTTAGTAAATAGTTTTACTAGACAGGCTTAGAGTCCAATGTTAGTGTTTTGACATTGTCACCCCCCTTCTATTGGCATGCGCAAGTTAAGGGCAACTGTGGGTAATGTATACTGCAACTCTCCTCGGGACATAGACTACACATGCAAGATTGCCCACCCCTGGAACATTCACTGCCCGAACCTTAACTCTACCCCTCCCATAGGCATGGACATCGGAAGCCCAGCATCAAATCATGTGATCCTGCTTGTAGCCATCACATTATATAACCTTACAATGATATATCCATCAATTGTTATAATGTGCACATGTGCACGTGTGCAGCAGCAGCTGGAGCTTTGTGCATGCTCAGATTAGCTGAACTGTGAACACTACTTTGAGTGTCCGCAGTTGAATTCAAACAGTCAACCATAGAATGGGCATCGGAAGCAACATTCAATGGCTGGAAACTATTGGAAACCCAATATTCGATGGAAAAAGTACTTGCATTGGAATCAGGAACATTGATGGTTTCTCAGCATCAGTTTCCAATATCCATCCCTACTCTCTCGGAACATACGCAAGATCTTGCGTCCTATTTCAAGAACAAGATTGATAACATCCAAAATGAAATGGTATGCTCTACCACAGCCAGTGACCTGCTCAATTCCCTTCCTGAACCCTCTAACACTTTTTCTTCATTTGATCCCACAAATGAAGATGAAGTATTTGCACTCTTATCATTCTGCCTACTCTACTACCTCTCGTCTTGTTCTATACCCTCACAAATTAGTAAAACTCTGTCTGCTGTGCTCATCCCAACCTTAACTAAAATCTGTAATCTCTCTCTGTCTACTTGTATCTTTCCTTCTCTGTACAAGCATGCAGTGATTACTCCCATTCCGAAAAAACAAATAAATTCTGACCCAAACACTCTCTCAAACTACCATCCCATCTCTCAGCTCCCATGCCCCTCCAAGCTACTTGAGAGACTTGCCTACACTCGCCTCACACACTTTCTAAACTCACACAACTTACTGGACCCAATTCAATCAGGATTTCGTACCCAACACTTCAGCACTGACTAAGGTAGTGACTAAGTAGTGAATGATCTGGTCACTGCTAAATCTAAAGACCATTCATTACTCATTACTTATTCTCCTTGATCTCTCTGCTACCTTTGACACTGTTGACAACTCTCTCCTCATACAAACATTGCAATCCCTAGGTCTTCAGGACACAGCCCTTTCTTAGTTCTCATCCTACTTATTTAATAGTTCCTTCAGTGTTCTTTTTTCTGATTCCACCTCCTCTTCGCTACCTCTCTCAGTTGGAGTACCGCAAGGCTCAGTCTTAGGTCCTCTGCTTTTCTCTATCTATACCGCATCTCTTGGCAAACTAATCAGCTCTTTTGGATTTCAGTATCATCTGTAAGCAGATGATACTCAAATCTACCTATCCTACCTATCCTGCCCAGATTTGTCACCATCTGTATTGGGCCGTGTCACTGAGGGCCTTTCTGCCATTTCATCTTGGATGACATCTCGCCACCTCAAACTCAATATTTCCAAAACAGAATTAATTATATTTCCACCGGCCAATAGTAGTTCCCAGCCTGATATCTCTATCACTGTTGATAACTCAGCAATCATCCCTACCCCACAAGCTCGCTGCTTAGGTGTCATTCTTGACTCTGAACTGTCCTTTGTTCCCTACATTCAATCTGTCTCAAAATCATTTTACATACATCTAAGAAACATCCAAAATCCAACCATATCTTACACAGGACACAGCAAAAACTCTGATCCATGCTCTCAATATCTACCGCATTGATTATTGTAATATTTTCCTGATTGGTCTTCCCAAACATAGGCTCTCACCACTACAATCCATTTTGAATGCAGCTGCAAGGCTAATCTTCCTCGCTAGACGTTCATTATCTGCAGATCCGCTCTGTCAGTCCCTTCATTAGTTACCTGTATTCTACCATGTTAAATATAAAATACTTTTACTTTCATACAAGGCTATTAACCAAACTGCACCAACATGCATCTCTTCACTCATCTCAAGATATCTTCCTAACTAACCTCTTCGCTCTGCACAAGATCTGCGTCTCTCATCCACACGTATTACTTGTTCCCACTCAAAATTGAAGGACTTTATCCGGGCTTCACCCACTCTGTGGGATGCCCTCCCACTTACAATAATACTCGCCTCTAGTCTCCAAACCTTTAAACGTTGCCTGAAAACTCACCTCTTCAGACAAGCCTATCAAATTCCAGACCCACCCGCATAAACCTTCAATGCTTCCCTGTCTAATTACATCATCTCTGTACAGTCCACATAACCTCACATATTTTGTCTTTCTCTACTCTCACACCATCCTGACCCTTTGCCAAAATTGCTGGGTGATCATATCATACAACCTATTAAGAACCTAGCAATCTGTTGGACCATTATGCAATAGGTAGCATCTATCCTTGTGTATCAATGCTGTGCTATATAAGAAACTGTTAATAAAATAAATAATAAAATAAACATACAATATGTAGCATACACCACCTGCTTTTCCCTGGGACATACACTAACGCCCCCATCCCCACTCCCTGGGAGATACATCACATGAAAATATGTATTATTTTATTTTACTTGCTCCTAATATCAGGCTACTTCTAACCGTCCATGATGTAATATATTGCACTTGTCTGTCAGATCTTTTATTCACTGTCACATTTCTTTAGGGACTGGCAAGCGAATACCTATTGTGGCTCTAGTGGTAGAAGGTGGACCCAACACCATCCTCACAGTGTTTGATTATCTACAGCAAAGCCCTCCAGTGCCAGTGGTGGTGTGTGAAGGAAGTGGCAGAGCAGCAGACATACTGGCATATGTTTATAAGCAGACAGGGAGCCAAGGGTAAGAGAATCATTTGGATCGGCTGAGGTACGATGAAGAAGCTGTCACCATTGTTGACTTACTCTGTTAACATCTTGCTTACTCTTAGGAATCTGCCAGAAGACACTCAGTCAGATGTTATTGCCACCATAAGGAAAACACTCAGCCTTAATCAGTTGGAAGCTGGACACATGTTCCAGACTTTAATGGCCTGCATGAGGGCCAAGCACCTAGTGAGTTTCGCAGTCTGCCTACTGTAATTGCCTTTTCTATATAGCAGTGTTTTTTATTTCTCATTTATTGAGGCCATATATGGCTAATGTATAATCTTTTTACCTGCTGTATTCCATACCTGTCGTATTCCATACCTCTCAGTGTCCTGATTTAGGTGGGAGCTCTGTAATCATCACTGAGTGGGGCTCACACCTGCTTTAGATGAGAGGGTATTTTCAGTCTTGAGGGATGTGACAGGACCCAAGTTTAGATTCTGCAGCGGGCTCCAGGGGACCTCACTACTGAGTGCGCCTCTATATAAGTCACATTTTATACATGCAACTTATTAGTCACGTCTTTGCATCATTACCCTCACTGTATTGTTACATTTTTAATCAGAGATCAGGTTAGTATTATTAAACAAGACAACATAAACAGCTCTCAGCTGTGCTTATAACATGAAAACATGGATGAACTGGTCAAATGGAAGCTAGAAAGAAAAAAAATTATGTTCAGATTGGATTTTATATAGAAATCAATACTTTAATATTATTTGAACATGCAAAACACTTTAGCCCTCATAAACAATAAAAGGTATACACACCCATGGCGCTGCACACCAAAGCAGTAAAAATATCAAAGAAAATAAGTCACCAAACTTATATGAATATAGATACCAAAAAATTGTAACAATCTCACTTGCGCTTGGGATTGTCCAACAATAGGTGATTGTATAGTTCTCTCTTACTTCAAATGTAATCATCCATATATGTAGACAAAAAATAAAACAATACAATAGTGTAATATTGTTACAACTTTTAACTCCACACGTGAATGTTTGGTGAATAGTGGTGGAAACTACCTTCCAAGAGATCAAGATTCCCTGATTCCATTCCAGAAATGAGATAGATGGTAAGCACTGTGTAGACTCTTCCATGTATGAATACTTCAACAAAGTTGGTGTTAAGAACATAAAGGTTTCTTTAACACTTTGTTCTCTACCCATGCATGGTGGAGTTGATGAATCCTGTCAGTCTCATATGACCATCCATGGGTAGAGAACAAAGTGTTAAAGAAGCCTTTATGTTCTTAGCACCAACTTTGTTGAAGTAAGCATACTGTACATGTAAGCGTCTACCCAGTGCTTAGCATCTATCATATTTCGGGTGTCTGGAACAGAATCTGGGAATCTTGATCTCTTGGAAGGGACTGTTTCCACCACTTTCCATCAAACATTCTTGTGTGGAGTTAAAAGTTTTAACAATATTACACTATCGTATTGTTTTATTTTTTGTCTACATGTATGGATGATTTCATTGGAAATAAGAGAGAACTATACCATCACCTATTGTTGGACAATCCCAAGCACAAGTGAGATCATTACAATTTTTTGGTAACCTAAGCCCTCATACTTAGTTATCAACTTGTCTAATTAGGTATCATTAGTAAGATACCATTTTAATGTTAGAATTTCTGCTATAAGGGCCTACCTAAAAATGAATCCAATGGCGCTGTACATGCAGTATATAATCAGCTCTTATACTTGCTGTTGGGTATAGAATGTAGGACATGCCATTAACCTCCTTGCAAACACATTATGGGGGTAATTCTGAGTTGATCGCAGCAGCAAGTTTGTTAGCAATTGGGCAAAACCATGTGCACTGCAGGGGGAACAGATATAACATGTGCAGAGAGAGTTAGATTTGGGTGGGGTGTGTTCAAACTGATATCTAAATTGCATTGTAACAATAAAGCAGGCAGTATTTACCCTGCACAGAAACGAAATAACCCACCCAAATCTAACTCTCTCTGCACATGTTACATCTGTCACACCTGCAGTGCACATGGTTTTGCCCAATTGCTATCAAACTTGCTGCTGCGATCAACTCAGAATTAGGCCCTATGTTCCATGCTAGTAAATAGAGCATGCAGTGTCCAAATGTTGCTGTCATGTCAGAGTCACAAGTGGAAGTCGGTATGGTGCCATTGAAGCCAATAGGTTCCATACTACATGCTTGTACTAGTGTTAGAAAAAAGTTAATGGGTTGTTGGCCTAAGTCAGCTCTTTATAGTGGTAGATATCACCAAAGGCAGTGCTCTTGGGATGGCTATTTTGTGTTATTTATTGCAGTTTCCACAAGAGGAATACAGCATCCATATAATTTTATATAGATAAATGGGTGGTTATAGGCTGTATATGTGTTACTCTTATGACTATATTTGTGTTCTAGATAACTGTATATCATGCTGGGCCAGAAGAACATCAGGATATTGATGTTGCAATCCTCACCTCACTTTTAAAAAGTCAGTATTATGTCACCATTTCTCTGTCTGATACACTGTAGCTCCTTTATGCTATCCTGATCCTACTCTCTTTACAATGAGGTTTTGTGTTGTTTGTTATAATTTGTTAAACACTGTTTGCTCTAAATACAAGGTGAATACTGCTAATTTAAAACCTGATTCAATGCCAATGCAGTAGCGATCCTTTTCAGTAATGGAACTATGAGGCATCGCAAGTGTAGCAGCCACCCACAAGTGAACAGAGACACCCACTGAAGCCATTGCACCCTGCTCAGCAACTGCGTACTCCATTGCTGCTGTAAGGAACATTGAATTTCTGAGTGCCTCCATGGCTGCACAAAATGGCTACGGGAGCTGCGACACTGGTGCCATGTTTTATGCTTACGCAGTTACACGCTGAGACACCCCGAAAACAGTCACGACACACCTGCGTTTTTGCAGACACTACCCATTACCTTACCCAAATGACCTCTTCCTTTCACTCAGCGACTGATTCCTCATTGCAGAGGTACCTTGGCACACGCACACTGCAACCGCGATACATGTGCGCAGTCTGCCTATAGTCACTGAGTTGTGACATCATTGTAGTTACATCCGCATCTGAAACAGTCTCTTTGAGCTTTAATTTAAATTGCTTCATTTTACTGTCTGGGGTTATTACACTATATGACTGCCTCACCAACTGCTGCCCCAAGCACTGCCAAACATCGCCGGCTGGGACTCACTGGCAGTTGGTGTGGCTCCCCTATTTGAATTTTGGACTCCGGCTCTCTGCTTTGGCCGCATCCTCCCCGCCTCCCCTCCCGTCTCCATAGAAATGGAGTTGTGCCACGAGTCCACGCCCCCATGACTCGCAGGAAGCCCCCATGTGCTGGTCGCGCCCCCCGCCTATCTCCATGGAAACAGGGGTGTGCCACGAGTTCACGCCCCCTGACTCACGGCACACCCACGACTTTAGTGTCCGCGTGCCCCTGTACATGGAGCGCGTGCCCCTGGCATGTGTGAAGGTGCGCGTGTGCACGCACATGCCAGGGCCAAATTCGGACCCCAGTTCGTCCCTAGCTAGAGATGTAATTAAATTGTAAATTAGGCATACGTATCTTATTTATACGAATGCCAATGGACAAAAGTCCATTAACATGTATTATAAATAAATAAAATGTGGTTCTCCAACCTCATGACAGGTTATCTTTAATAATATAAGACATTAAAATGGAAATATAGTCCTTACATTAAAATGTGTCATTTTACAATATGACTGTAAATCTCTTTGTATAATTCTGTTTAGGTACTAATATGTCTCCATATGATCAGCTGGCTCTGGTATTGGCATGGGACAGACTAGACATAGCCCAAAACTATATTTTTGTACACGGACAACAGTGGTTGGTATGTTCTCATGGTTTACATTTGATTGAAATATGTGGATGCACAGAACAAAATATGAGTTTTAAAAATAATGATATATAATATATATACTTTCCCTCAGACAAAACCTTTGGAACAAGCCATGCTGGATGCACTTGTCATGGACAGGGTTGCATTTGTCAAACTTCTCATAGAAAATGGAGTCAGCATGCAGAAATTTCTGACAATACCCAGGCTGGAGGAATTGTACAACGCAGTAAGCACTGGGGATGGGTAATAATTCAATTCCTAGCAAACTGATGATAACAGTGTTGAGGCAAAATATGTATGTACGTATATACAGTAAGATGGTTTATAAGAATTTCAAGGTCAGGTAGTCATTTGCAATTGTCTTATCCACTCGTGAATTTGTGTTTGTATTAACTCATGGGTGAGACCAAGTATATCATATCTTCCTGTAAAATATTATATGTAGCATGGCTGACATCTACTGCTTTTATTTTATATCTTATTAGATACTAAATAACATAATGTAATTTACGCATGTCTCCAGTTAACTAAATATAAGTAGTATGTTATATACTGTATTATATATCTTTAATTAAGCTTGATTAAGCAAACAATATTGCAGTAAATATTTTAAGGAAACCTGGAAATAGTACGATGATTTCTTTATTAAGAATATACAGTATTGTGAAGGAGCAAGATAATGTTCCGGTTCCCTCCATGACAATAATTATTTGAGTAAAAAATGGCAGCATGAAAACCTACATATAGGTAAGCCCAGTTTATAAAGTACTTAGTTTTATGTGAGAGCATGGAGGTCACCATCTGTGAGGGTAGCAGTTTGGGAGAACTTCCGCAGATTGCAAAAGTGCCTTGTTGTACAGTTTAATCACATAAGTTTGTAATTTTATAGGACAGTATTATTTAAATGAGATGATAGAAACAATATAGAAACCAACGCTGGCTGTGCGGATAGAAATAATCTGGACGGTTTGTAAAATTAAAAAATCAACAATTTATTTACCAATGAACATTCAAAAAAAAATATATATAAAAGGGTATGTATATATATAAAAGCTAGAAAAATGTAAACAATGCCAAAGAAATGGTTTGAATTAAGCTGTCAACTAATTGAAATATTTTTGAATTCAGCCAATCTGCCAAAAAGGTTCCTGTAAATGAGTCTTCATAGGCTAGGACCTCCTCCAAATAATAACAGTCAGCAATAAACACTGGATATTACCAGAACAGTTGACATCATCCCTTGATGTGATGTCAGCCTTAGGAATTGTCCATTTATGGTCAAAGGGGAGTCCAGATAGTAGGATTTTAAGATGATAATCCAGGTGGTGGAGTGCAGTGTCCATTAAATGCCAAAGGTCTATATCAGGTTTAGGGGTACATTTACTAAGCAGTGATAAGAGCAGAGAAGTGAGCCAGTGGAGAAATTTCCCCATCAACCAATCAGCAGCTCTGTATCATTTTATAGTATGCAAATTATAGATGTTACATCAGTGCTGATTGGTTGCCATGGGCACTTCTCCACTGGCTCACTTCTCTGCTCTTATCACTGCTTAGTAAATGTACCCCTAAATCTGATAGCCGACACCACACCAGCGATCTTGGATTCCTGATATCGACCTTTGGCATTTATTGGACAAACCGTCCAGATTATTTAAATCCGCACATCCAGCGCTGGTTTCTGTATTGTTTCTGTTGTATCTACAGTATTTAAGGGAATTTGACCATCCCTATACCAGCGGCTGCTGACAGCGCACTTGTACATAGCTATTTAAATGAGATGAGGAGGAAATTTTAATTGGGCATAAGTGAGCGGTGTTTATCCTTTTTCTCTGGAAAGATTTCATGACATGGTCACTCTTTCAATATCTTTATTTTCACTGCGGCACTTGCTTATAACGCGCTGGCCAAATGGGCAGCAGCTTCTTACCTGTGAATGGAAATGTGGTACTAGGCTATGATGTTACAGCCCAGGGCTGCACGGCTATTCATAGATAAGAAGCTGACAGGTACTGGGCCATCATGTCATTTTAACAATTTTTGGGGTTTATTTGAACATCTACATGAATTGCAAATAAGTACAAATGCTCTTTTGTCTCATTTTAGACTCCAGATGCCAGTAAAGAAACTCTTCTACACATTATCCAGGATGTCAAGAAGGTAGCTGCAGCATATTCTACAAGAGCTATGTAACATAGATTATTAACAGAGCTGTTGGGGCTGCATATGTTTTACCAGCGGACGGGATGCCGGCTGTCAATATCCTGACGGCAACATACTGCCGCCAGAATGCTGGCAGCGGACACTCTGGCAGGCTAAGTGGGAATAGCCCTAGTGTGCTGGGATTCCGGATGCCGGCTTTGTCGGCTGTTGGGATTTTGGCGTCGGTAACCTGAAAGCCACTGGCAAATTGACTGCATCCCAGCTGTTGGTCTGATTGACAAGTGGAAGAATTTCTTCATTTTTGTGATTATCTCAAAACGACCTGTGATGTTGGAGGCAGTTTCGGCTGATACAATGCCAAAGCCAAGGCAGCAAAAGGGAGGCAGCTTCCCACAGGATTTGATGGGCAGCTGAGAATGTGTCTGATTGGTAGCAAACAAAGTTTATAACTATCATGTTGCTAAATGATGGTTTCCTGGAATTCAGCAAAAAAAGAACTAACATTTTTACATTTCAGTAAAATAAAGATGATAGTTGTCAGTGCACAAATGACTGGGGACATAAAGCCCAAGGCACGGCTAGTAAAAGCATTGCCCTATTATATATCAGGCTTAAACACAATCAGAAGCGCCAGGTTTTATAACTCGACAATTTGTAAACTCCCAAATGTCCAAATAATGTGTCCCATTTTCATTCTCTATACTCACCGTACAGAACACATCATTAAAATGTATTGCTGGACATTTTTATATGTGGTCTGGGTTTGGTATATATGTTCAAAATTCACAGTTCAAAATTCTGACATTTCCAGGAGGTTAGGGATACTGTTTCAAAGTTTCAGGTCATGGCTAGTGTTTGGTTTAGCAGGAGGGTTGCCATTCGTCTTATGGTTAGCATTTAAGATAGAATCAGCAGTATGTTAATATAACAATAGTGACATAACATCAATGCTGACATGACTGTAATGTCGAATTGAGCATGTCGGCATTCAGCATGACACTGATGATATGTCGAAATACTGGTTTTCTACTGATTCTGTTCCTAACGATCACCCTTACGGCAACCCTATGTCAATATTTTAATCATGATGTCATCATCATTGTTGACCTAATGCTGTCAACGTTGTGAATGTCAGCATGTGAAATGGCCACATAGTGACTGCATACCTATGGTACAGTCTACATTATATTTTGAAAGGATAGCATTGATATCTTTAAAAACATCATTAATGCCATCATCTCTGGCAGAATGCAAATACTGGTATGATGTATCACTGTATTCAAGGCAGGGGTGTATCTTCCTATTGGCCAGTATGGCACTTGCCAGGGGCACCGGCCAGGAGGGGGCGCCGCCTGGCAGTGCCACCCGTGCCAGGGGGTAGAATGACATGGTAGTTCTCACTGAATACATCCCTTTAGCAGTGCTCATCCACTCCCGGCCTATCAGAAGCGTATTGCACTCTGACACTCTCTGTGACTACAGTAACAATGATGGTGAATATAGCCGGGGAGCGGGGCACATCCAGGTATGGGGAGGGGCGAGGCACTTCCTCTTCCTCATCTGCTCCCCTTCTCATTGGTCCCACGCGGTCTGTCACCAAACACCAGCCACTACAATCAGCAGTGCAGCATGAGCATACCTGTACATTTTCTGGGGTACCGTAGCTGCACTGCATGGTCTATCCTGGCAGTCTGGATCACAGGTTACAAAGAGCTCTGTATGGAGAAGTATCTAGACTAGTGACTGCCTATCCAGCTGTGTTGAGACTACAAGTCCCAGCACACCTTGTCAATTGGATTTGCTGGGACATGTAGTGCAATAACACCTAGAGAGGGGTTTTTAACTGTATGTATGTGTGCATATATCCCCTCGGTGTCCCTGTCCGCACCCTCCTTGTAATTCCCCATTAGTGTCACTGCCCGCACCATCCCTGTAACTGCCCCCTCAGTGACCCTGCCAATACACCCCTGTAATTCCCCCTCAGTATCCCTGCCCGCACCCTCCCCGTAATTCCCTCTCAGTGTCCCTACCAGCAACCTAACCGTAATTCCTCATCAGTGTCCCTGCCTGCACACTCCTCGTAATTCCCCTTCAGTCTCCCTGTCTGCACCCTCCTGTAATTCCATCTCAGTGTCCCTGCCCGCACCCTCCTCATAATTCCTCCTCAGTGTCCCTGATAAAAACAAACGGCTGCGCTGAATGTCAGGAAAAGTGTATATATGAAGAGAGCCAACGTATAAAAAAATGCAATATTTATTAATAAAAAATAAAAATGATTGCAAACATGTATACCGGTAATATAGATCTAATGATTAAAAGGATAAATCACATTACAATTACCTCATAATGTCTGTAATTTCTTGTAGTTGATGCTAAATAGTAGACGGATGTAGGTCGATCTGCACCTTGTAGTTACACCTGAGCAAGGTGTGTGTGAAGACGGGTCCCGCCTTCACACACACCTTGCTCAGGTGTAACTACAAGGTGCAGATCGACCTAGATCCATATTGGACTTTCCCTTTGTTATCTCCCGTCACCAGCGGCACCAACACGCACGCCACCACAGTCAGCTTGTGAGTAGACGGCTTTTGTTTCTCCCCTTCACTGCACAGCTTACGTGGGCACTGCAGGACTCATATGCCGAGGACGCTCGGCTTTGACCAGCCCACCGGAGAGGTATTGAGATCTGCTTCAATTCAGTGACACATAACCATTACAATTGGGAAAACACTGTGTGCACCCTGTTCACCATCTGTCTGTACAGCAGTAATTGACGTTATTCTGTGGATCACGGACTTTTACCATCCATAACACGTCTGCTATTTAGCATCAACTACAAGAAATTACAGACATTATGAGATAATTGTAGTGTAATTTATCCTTTTAATCATTAGATCTATATTACCGGTATACATGTTTGCAATCATTTTTATTTTTTATTAATAAATATTGCATTTTTCTATACATTGGCTCTCTTCATATATACACTTTTCCTGACATTCAGCGCAGCCGTTTGTTTTTTTCTTGTCTCTGTCCCAATACCACGCATAGTATTCCGGCAAGCGCAGTCTCTCAGGAATCGTGGCTTTCATAAGTTTATCATAATTGTCCATTTTTATTTCTATTTTAATCTAACGTTGAGGCGCTTTTTCCAGCAGTTTTTTTTTTTTGTGTTTAGTCCTCAGTGTCCCTGCCTGCACACTCCTCGTAATTCCCCCTCAGTCTCCCTGCCTGCACCCTCCCCGTAATTCCATCTCAGTGTCCCTGCCCTTTTGTACAGGGCCGTAGCTAGGTGTGTGCTGAGTGTTCTCGGCCCACAGTACATAGGCACTGAGGACAGAGAACCGACACGTAATGTGTAAAAGGGAACTCTGTCTGCTGTAACGTGTAAAAGGGAGCTCTGCCTGCCGTAATGTGTAAAAGGGAGCTCTGCCTGCCGTAATGTGTAAAAGGGAGCTCTGCCTGCTGTAACGTGTAAAAGGGAGCTCTGCCTGCCGTAATGTATAAAAGGGAGCTCTGTATGCCGTAACATGTAAAAGGGAGCTCTGCCTGCCGTAATGTGTAAAATGGAGCTCTGCCTGCCGTAATGTGCAAAAGGGAGCTCTGCCTGCCATAATGTGTAATAGGGGCTCTACCTGGAGTAATCTGTAAAATGGGGCTCTACCTGGTGTAATGTGTGTAAGTGGCGTCATTTGATTAATGGAGACCACTGAGCAGCGTAATATGAATTGGTATTATTTTGTGGTGCACGCCCCTTACACATAAAGCCACACCCCTATAGTTTTGGCACACACCTACAGCGCGCACTGGCCCTATTTTAAAGATGGTGGGGGCGCTGAGCCTGTTTCTTCCACACAGCGCTAAAATGTCCCTGCCTGCACCCTCCCCATAATTCCATCTCAGTGCCCCTGCCCGCACCCTCCCTGTAATTCTCCCTCAGTGTTCCTGACTTCAGCTTCCCTGTGACTCCCCCCTCAGTGTCCCTGCTCGCACACTCCTGTAATTCCCTCTGTGTCCCTTCCTGCACCCTCCCTGTGATTGTCCTTCAGTGTCCCTGACCTCAGCCTCCCTGTAGCCTCTCCCTTTCATTTTCCCTACCCAAACCCTCCCTGTAATTCCCCCTTAGTGTCCATGACCTCCGTCTCCCTGTGACTCTCCGCTCAGTGTCCCTGCCTGTACCCTCCTGTAATTCCACCTCAGTGTCCCTTGCCTATACCCTCCCCGTAATTTCCCCTCAGTGTACCTGCCCGCACACTCCTGTAATTCCCCCTCAGTGTCCCTGCCCACACCCTCCCTGTAATTGCCCCTCAGTGTCCCTGACCTCAGCCTCCCTGTAAGCCCTCCACCTCATTGTCCCTACCCGCACCCTCCCTGTAATTTTCCCTCAGTGTCCCTTACCTCAGCCTATCTGTAACTCCGCCCTCTGTGTCCCTGGGTGGGGGAGGTGGGGGGCGCCAGTTCCTTACTTTGCCAGGGGCGTTCAGACGCCTAGATACACCCCTGATTCAAGGTACAGGGTGACATCTTTGATGACTGACTGTGTAAGAGATGTATCAAGCCTCCTAAACAGTGGAGAAGTGGACAAGTAGAGACGTTGCCCATAGCAACCAAAAAGCTTCTAGGTGGCATTTATAAAGTACATTCTATAAAATGACAGAAGATTATTATTGCTGTGGGCAACTTCTCCACTTGTACTCTTTAGAATGATCGATACATCTCCCCCCTACATCAAAATTGATTGACAATTCAGGTAGCATTAAATGGTTCATATGACAGCTGACATCACAATGGTAACATCACTCATGACATCTAAATACTAGTGATGAGCACCGGAAATTTTTCGGGTTTTGTGTTTTGGTTTTGGGTTCGGTTCCGCGGCCGTGTTTTGGGTTCGAACGCGTTTTGGCAAAACCTCACCGAATTTTTTTTGTCGGATTCGGGTGTGTTTTGGATTCGGGTGTTTTTTTCAAAAAACCCTAAAAAACAGCTTAAATCATAGAATTTGGGGGTCATTTTGATCCCAAAGTATTATTAACCTCAATAACCATAATTTCCACTCATTTTCAGTCTATTCTGAACACCTCACAATATTATTTTTAGTCCTAAAATTTGCACCGAGGTCGCTGGATGGCTAAGCTAAGCGACCCAAGTGGCCGACGCAAACACCTGGCCCATCTAGGAGTGGCACTGCAGTGTCACGCAGGATGGCCCTTCCAAAAAACACTCCCCAAACAGCACATGACGCAAAGAAAAAAAGAGGCGCAATGAGGTAGCTGTGTGAGTAAGCTAAGCGACCCTAGTGGCCGACACAAACACCTGGCCCATCTAGGAGTGGCACTGCAGTGTCACGCAGGATGGCCCTTCCAAAAAACACTCCCCAAACAGCACATGACGCAAAGAAAAAAAGAGGCGCAATGAGGTAGCTGTGTGAGTAAGCTAAGCGACCCTAGTGGCCGACACAAACACCTGGCCCATCTAGGAGTGGCACTGCAGTGTCACGCAGGATGGCCCTTCCAAAAAACACTCCCCAAACAGCACATGACGCAAAGAAAAAAAGAGGCGCAATGAGGTAGCTGTGTGAGTAAGCTAAGCGACCCTAGTGGCCGACACAAACACCTGGCCCATCTAGGAGTGGCACTGCAGTGTCACGCAGGATGGCCCTTCCAAAAAACACTCCCCAAACAGCAGCACATGACGCAAAGAAGAAATAAAAGAGGCGCAATGAGGTAGCTGTGTGAGTAAGCTAAGCGACCCTAGTGGCCGACACAAACACCTGGCCCATCTAGGAGTGGCACTGCAGTGTCACGCAGGATGGCCCTTCCAAAAAACACTCCCCAAACAGCACATGACGCAAAGAAAAAAAGAGGCGCAATGAGGTAGCTGTGTGAGTAAGCTAAGCGACCCTAGTGGCCGACACAAACACCTGGCCCATCTAGGAGTGGCACTGCAGTGTCACGCAGGATGGCCCTTCCAAAAAACACCCCCCAAACAGCACATGACGCAAAGAAAAATGAAAGAAAAAAGAGGTGCAAGATGGAATTGTCCTTGGGCCCTCCCACCCACCCTTATGTTGTATAAACAGGACATGCACACTTTAACCAACCCATCATTTCAGTGACAGGGTCTGCCACACGACTGTGACTGAAATGACGGGTTGGTTTGGACCCCCACCAAAAAAGAAGCAATTAATCTCTTCTTGCACAAACTGGCTCTACAGAGGCAAGATGTCCACCTCATCATCATCCTCCGATATATCACTGTGTACATCCCCCTCCTCACAGATTATCAATTCGTCCCCACTGGAATCCACCATCTCAGCTCCCTGTGTACTTTGTGGAGGCAATTGCTGCTGGTCAATGTCTCCACGGAGGAATTGATTATAATTCATTTTAATGAACATCATCTTCTCCACATTTTCTGGATGTAACCTCGTACGCCGATTGCTGACAAGGTGAGCGGCGGCACTAAACACTCTTTCGGAGTACACACTTGTGGGAGGGCAACTTAGGTAGAATAAAGCCAGTTTGTGCAAGGGCCTCCAAATTGCCTCTTTTTCCTGCCAGTATAAGTACGGACTGTCTGACGTGCCTACTTGGATGCGGTCACTCATATAATCCTCCACCATTCTTTCAATGGGGAGAGAATCATATGCAGTGACAGTAGACGACATGTCCGTAATCGTTGTCAGGTCCTTCAGTCCGGACCAGATGTCAGCATCAGCAGTCGCTCCAGACTGCCCTGCATCACCGCCAGCGGGTGGGCTCGGAATTCTGAGCCTTTTCCTCGCACCCCCAGTTGCGGGAGAATGTGAAGGAGGAGATGTTGACAGGTCGCGTTCCGCTTGACTTGACAATTTTGTCACCAGCAGTTCTTTGAACCCCAGCAGACTTGTGTCTGCCGGAAAGAGAGATCCAAGGTAGGTTTTAAATCTAGGATCGAGCACGGTGGCCAAAATGTAGTGCTCTGATTTCAACAGATTGACCACCCGTGAATCCTTGTTAAGCGAATTAAGGGCTCCATCCACAAGTCCCACATGCCTAGCGGAATCGCTCTGTGTTAGCTCCTCCTTCAATGTCTCCAGCTTCTTCTGCAAAAGCCTGATGAGGGGAATGACCTGACTCAGGCTGGCAGTGTCTGAACTGACTTCACGTGTGGCAAGTTCAAAAGGTTGCAGAACCTTGCACAACGTTGAAATCATTCTCCACTGCTCTTGAGACAGGTGCATTCCACCTCCTATATCGTGCTCAGTTGTATAGGCTTGAATGGCCTTTTGCTGCTCCTCCAACCTCTGAAGCATATAGAGGGTTGAATTCCACCTCGTTACCACTTCTTGCTTCAGATGATGGCAGGGCAGGTTCAGGCGTTTTTGGTGGTGCTCCAGTCTTCTGTACGTGGTGCCTGTACGCCGAAAGTGTCCCGCAATTCTTCTGGCCACCGACAGCATCTCTTGCACGCCCCTCTCGTTTTTTAAATAATTCTGCACCACCAAATTCAAGGTATGTGCAAAACATGGGACGTGCTGGAATTTGCCCAGATTTAATGCACACACAATATTGCTGGCGTTGTCCGATGCCACAAATCCACAGGAGAGTCCAATTGGGGTAAGCCATTCTGCGATGATCTTCCTCAGTTGCCGTAAGAGGTTTTTAGCTGTGTGCGTATTCTGGAAAGCGGTGATACAAAGCGTAGCCTGCCTAGGAAAGAATTGGCGTTTGCGAGATGCTGCTACTGGTGCCGCCGCTGCTGTTCTTGCGGCGGGAGTCCATACATCTACCCAGTGGGCTGTCACAGTCATATAGTCCTGAGCCTGCCCTGCTCCACTTGTCCACATGTCCGTGGTTAAGTGGACATTGGGTACAACTGCATTTTTTAGGACACTGGTGAGTCTTTTTCTGAGGTCTGTGTACATTTTCGGTATAGCTTGCCTAGAGAAATGGAACCTAGATGGTATTTGGTACCGGGGACACAGTACCTCCAACAAGTCTCTAGTTGGCTCTGCAGTAATGATGGATACCGGAACCACGTTTCTCACCGCCCAGGATGCCAAGGCCTCAGTTATCCGCTTTGCAGCAGGATGACTGCTGTGATATTTCATCTTCCTCGCAAAGGACTGTTGGACAGTCAATTGCTTGGTGGAAGTAGTAAAAGGGGTCTTACGAGTACGACTTCCCCTCTGGGATGACCATCGACTCCCAGCAGCAACAACAGCAGCGCCAGCAGCAGTAGGCGTTACACGCAAGGATGCATCGGAGGAATCCCAGGCAGGAGAGGACTCGTCAGAATTGCCAGTGACATGGCCTGCAGGACTATTGGCATTCCTGGGGAAGGAGGAAATTGACACTGAGGGAGTTGGTGGGGTGGTTTGCGTGAGCTTGGTTACAAGAGGAAGGGATTTACTGGTCAGTGGACTGCTTCCGCTGTCGCCCAAAGTTTTTAAACTTGTCACTGACTTATGATGAATGCGCTGCAGGTGACGTATAAGGGAGGATGTTCCGAGGTGGTTAACGTCCTTACCCCTACTTATTACAGCTTGACAAAGGCAACACACGGCTTGACAAATGTTGTCCGCATTTCTGTTGAAATACTTCCACACCGAAGAGCTGATTTTTTTGGTATTTTCACCAGGCATGTCAATGGCCCTATTCCTCCCATGGACAACAGGTGTCTCCCCGGGTGCCTGACTTAAACAAACCACCTCACCATCAGAATCCTCCTGGTCAATTTCCTCCCCAGCGCCAGCAACACCCATATCCTCCTCATCCTGGTGTACTTCAACACTGACATCTTCAATCTGACTATCAGGAACTGGACTGCGGGTGCTCCTTCCAGCACTTGCAGGGGGCGTGCAAATGGTGGAAGGCGCATGCTCTTCACGTCCAGTGTTGGGAAGGTCAGGCATCGCAAACGACACAATTGGACTCTCCTTGTGGATTTGTGATTTCGAAGAACGCACAGTTCTTTGCTGTGCTTTTGCCAGCTTGAGTCTTTTCATTTTTCTAGCGAGAGGCTGAGTGCTTCCATCCTCATGTGAAGCTGAACCACTAGCCATGAACATAGGCCAGGGCCTCAGCCGTTCCTTGCCACTCCTTTGTGGTAAATGGCATATTGGCAAGTTTACGCTTCTCCTCTGACAATTTTATTTTAGATTTTTGAGTCCTTTTTTTACTGATATTTGGTGTTTTGGATTTTACATGCTCTGTACTATGACATTGGGCATCGGCCTTGGCAGACGACGTTGCTGGCATTTCATCGTCTCGGCCATGACTAGTGGCAGCAGCTTCAGCACGAGGTGGAAGTCGATCTTGATCTTTCCCTATTTTTGGAACCTCAACATTTTTGTTCTCCATATTTTAATAGGCACAACTAAAAGGCACCTCAGGTAAACAATGGAGATGGATGGATACTAGTATACTTATGGATGGACGAGCGACTGCCGACACAGAGGTAGCTACAGCCGTGGACTACCGTACTGCGTCTGCTGCTAATATAGACTGGATGATAATGAGATATAAAATATATATATATCACTACTGCAGCCGGACAGGTATATATTATATAATGACGGACCTGCTGGACACTGTCAGCTCAGCACTGCAGACTCCTAAAGTAAGCTACTAGTAGTATCAAGAAGATAGAAAAAAAAAAAAACACCACAGGTAGGTGGTATACAATTATGGATGGACGAGCGACTGCCGACACAGAGGTAGCTACAGCCGTGGACTACCGTACTGCATCTGCTGCTAATATAGACTGGATGATAATGATATAAAAAATATATATATATCACTACTGCAGCCGGACAGGTATATATTATATAATGACGGACCTGCTGGACACTGTCAGCTCAGCACTGCAGACTCCTAAAGTAAGCTACTAGTATCAAGAAGATAGAAAAAACAAACAAACACCACGGGTAGGTGGTATACAATTATGGATGGACGAGCGACTGCCGACACAGAGGTAGCTACAGCCGTGGACTACCGTACTGCGTCTGGTGCTAATATAGACTGGATGATAATGAGATATAAAATATATATATATATCACTACTGCAGCCGGACAGGTATATATTATATAATGACGGACCTGCTGGACACTGTCAGCTCAGCACTGCAGACTCCTAAAGTAAGCTACTAGTATCAAGAAGATAGAAAAAAAAAAAAACACCACGGGTAGGTGGTATACAATTATGGATGGACGAGCGACTGCCGACACAGAGGTAGCTACAGCCGTGGACTACCGTACTGCGTCTGCTGCAGTGCTAATATAGACTGGATGATAATGATATAAAAAATATATATATATCACTACTGCAGCCGGACAGGTATATATTATATAATGACGGACCTGCTGGACACTGTCAGCAGAATGCGTTTATAGAATAAAAACACCACACGACGAGTGTTTAACTTTTTCAGGCAGACAATCACAATATACTGGTGGTCAGTGGTCACTGGTCAGTCACACTGGCAGTGGCACTCTGGCAGCAAAAGTGTGCACTGTTAAAATATGTACTCCTGCTATAACTGCTCCCGAGTCTCCCCCAAATTAAGCTGTGTGAGCAGTGAGCACTCAGCACTCAGATATACAGTATTACATAGATGATGCAGCACACTGAGGCTGAGCACAGATATGGTATGTGACTGTGTCACACTGTGTATCGTTTTTTTTCAGGCAGAGAACGGATTAATTAAACTGGTGGTCACTGGTCACACTATCAGCAAGTAGTACTCCTAATATGCTCCCCAAAATTAGTAAATCAAGTGTCTCTACTACTCTCTAGTCTACTCTAAACGGAGAGGACGCCAGCCACGTCCTCTCCCTATCAATCTCAATGCACGTGTGAAAATGGCGGCGACGCGCGGCTCCTTATATAGAATCCGAGTCTCGCGATAGAATCCGAGCCTCGCGAGAATCCGACAGCGGGATGATGACGTTCGGGCGCGCTCGGGTTAACCGAGCAAGGCGGGAAGATCCGAGTCTGCCTCGGACCCGTGTAAAAAGCGTGAAGTTCGGGGGGGTTCGGTTTCCGAGAAACCGAACCCGCTCATCACTACTAAATACATCATCTAACGATGAGTGAAGCTGCCCAGATGACATCCCAGTTAATATATGACTCAGGAACACATGAAATAGGTGATGTCCCATTGGTTGAAATTACGAATGTCAACACAATGGGCCACACCACTGTTGAAATCAGTGTGGTGCAAGTAGAAATATTTTCTTAGTGGTACTGAGTGCAGAAAAATGGGCGTGGTCATGTGTTGTGAGGGGGCGTGGCCACATGCTGCTAGTGGGAGTGGCTACATGACATTAGCCGCGTGGCCACACAACAGCCCCTTTTTTATTATTATCTGGAGGCAAGGCTAAACATATATAGTAATGCTTCCAGTATAATAGAAATATATAGTGATACCTCCAGTATAATAGAAATATATATAGTATATATAGTATATATATATATAGTAATGCCCCCAATTTAATAACAATATATAGTAATGCCTCCATTATAACAGGAAAATACAGCCACTGTCGCACTCCCAGTAACCCTGACAAAGTGGGAGGAAGTCTTGTTGCTTTGTGGCACATTATAATTGTGGTAATGGCAAAGTGTGTGGCAGGTGGTACTGAGTACCTGCTGCCAAATACTTATGGGTACTCCGTACCCGAGCGTACCCACATACTTGCACCGCTGGTTGAAATACACATCGACCACACTGAGGTGTATTTCTCAGTATGAATTGTTATTCTGTATGTGTTTAGACTGCACAGTGTCATTTGTATGGGTTCAGTATGATTTCCCGATGGACGGGATGCCGGCAGTCAGGGTACCTACAGCGGCATACCATCCATCAGAATCCCGGCAGCCCTTTCTAAAGTACCCTAACCTTCCTCTACCCTCTACCCTAACTCTAAAGGTGCATACACACTGAGCGATTTACCTTGAACTGGCAGTAGGAGATTTTGACTAACTTTAAATAAAAGGATGCTTTTACATTTCCAGCGACCTAGTCAAAATTGATTTGCCTGCACAGTCTATTATTCCCAGCAATAGCGACCTGGCGGGGACGTGCATCGCTATCGCTCACTGTGTACACAGAGAGAGATATGCACTAACTTTCTGAGCGATTTTGACTATATAGTCAAAATCGCTCCGTGTGTACACACCTTAACCCTCCCTTGTGGGTGCATAAACCTAACCCTCCCTGGTGGTTCCTAACCCTAACCCTCCCTTTCCTGCTGCCTAAACCTAACACTCCCCGCTTGGTGCCTAACCCTAACCTCCCCTGCTAAGTGCTTAACCCTAACCCTCCCTCCCCGGTTCCTATCCCTAAACTTCCCTGCCCTCCACCAAAAAGCCCCCCCCCCCCCCCCCCACAGCAGGACACCAGCGCCTTCCGCTGGATGGACGTTCGGGGGTTCAAGCTGTTGGTATTGTGACCAGTATCCTGTGCAGCGTCAGTGTGTAGATGCTGGAATTGCAGCATCCTTCGGGATCCTGGCATCGGTATATCAACCGCCAGGATACCATCCGTCGGGAAGCTAACTGCTTTACCAATTGTATAATTGTTGCTCTTCACTTTATATAATAATACAGTGAGAAAGGGATAAAATACTGTACTAGCAATATCCTCCTCATTTTACTTCTATATAGAGCATTGGCCATTTGTAAAAAAGGTCATGTTCAAGGCCAGCACTGGACCAGGAAATGCCCTACTTAGGACTACCCCAAATCCCCCCCCACCCCCCCACCCCCCACCCCACACACACGCACACTCCTCATTTGCTTGCCAACACTTGTTTAAAGCTACAGTAGTTGCAGCCCTGATTACATTGCACTGTCTGTTTTCAAATTGTGACTTCAAATATGCTGTCACCATTGGCCCCGCTTACTTACATGTAATAAATAAATATGGATAATCAAAACCACAAATATTAATAGATGCCCACTGATCGTTTTTTAAAAAGTTTTTCTTTTGAATTACTAATTAATACGACATAGGTGACATTGAAAGCAACAGATGCAGGGCTTTGGTATAAAATAGAGTCATTGAGATAATAATTAGACAAGTATGCTTATATAGCTTGAATAATTCAGTCAAATGAATGATAGTTGTCTAAACCGACAATTACCAGGAAAGGACTAGTTTGGTATTAGACATCTACTGTATATATTGAAGAGATGATTTTCCTAGAATCGTTCTACAACTCACTTCAATCAAAATGTAACCCAATAGTAAGCATTTTAGGTTTTTTGTCTGAGTATAGCTGGGATATAGCCTGACCCAGTTAGAATAATTCATCTGAGTAGAAAATCTTGAAAACATGACCTGTTGAGAGAACCTGAGGACAGAATTACAGATGAGGTAGACATATAAATGGGTTATTGAATGTGTGCCCAAAAACAATTATAGTACATTATATGGACTGAGCTATCATGCTAGAAGGTTGACTTAACTTTTTTGTCTCAAAATTATTAAATCTATATATAATTATAACAATTTATAGGTTTTTTTAATTGATAGTCTTTAATGACAAAGGTCAGCTATTCCCTCAAGCCAGTTTGGCGGTTGAGGGTGGTTTTATATTCATATACAGCTAAAATGCCGTTAATGCTGACATTGTAATATTTGCCGTGACAAACCATGACAGGTGATTGAATTTTAATTGAGGATCTGGTGCTGTGTAGTGCTTGAGGCGGTAGAGTGTAAGTGTGTTCTACTAGTTTATGGGTGAAAAAATAAGATTTTAAACCTACCGGTAAATCTTTTTCTCCTAGTCCGTAGAGGATGCTGGGGACTCCGTAAGGACCATGGGGTATAGACGGGCTCCGCAGGAGACATGGGCACTATTAAGAACTTTTAGTATGGGTGTGCACTGGCTCCTCCCTCTATGCCCCTCCTCCAGACCTCAGTTAGAGAACTGTGCCCAGAGGAGATGGACAATACGAGGAAAGGATTTTGTTAATCTAAGGGCAAGATTCATACCAGCCCACACCAAGCATACCATATAACCTGGAAATATGCAACCAGTTAACAATATGAACAAAAAACAGTATCAGTCAAAGACCGATTCCCACTGTAACAGAACCCTTATGTAAGCAACAACTATATACAAGTCTTGCAGAGTAAGTCCGCACTGGGACGGGCGCCCAGCATCCTCTACGGACTAGGAGAAAAAGATTTACCGGTAGGTTTAAAATCTTTTCTCTGACGTCCTAGTGGATGCTGGGGACTCCGTCAGGACCATGGGGATTAGCGGCTCCGCAGGAGACAGGGCACAAAAATAAAGCTTTAGGATCAGGTGGTGTGCACTGGCTCCTCCCCCTATGACCCTCCTCCAAGCCTCAGTTAGGTTTTTGTGCCCGTCCGAGCAGGGTGCAATCTAGGTGGCTCTCCTAAAGAGCTGCTTAGAAAAAGTTTTTAGGTTTTTTATTTTACAGTGAGTCCTGCTGGCAACAGGCTCACTGCAACGAGGGACTTAGGGGAGAAGAAGTGAACTCACCTGCGTGCAGGATGGATTGGCTTCTTAGGCTACTGGACACCATTAGCTCCAGAGGGATCGAACACAGGCCCAGCCATGGAGTCCGGTCCCGGAGCCGCGCCGCCGACCCCCTTGCAGATGCCGAAAAGTGAAGAGGTCCAGAAACAGGCGGCAGAAGACTTTTCAGTCGTCATGAAGTAGCGCACAGCACTGCAGCTGTGCGCCATTGTTGTCACACACTTCACACCAACGGTCACGGAGGGTGCAGGGCGCTGCAGGGGGCGCCCTGGGCAGCAATGAGAATACCTTGTTCTGGCTAAAAAATACATCACATATAGCCTCTGGGGCTATATGGATGTATTTAACCCCTGCCAGGTCTCACAAACTCCGGAGAAGAGCCCGCCGAAATAGGGGGCGGGGCCTATCTCCTCAGCACACAGCGACATTTTCCTGCTCAGCTCCGCTGCGAGGAAGGCTCCCAGGACTCTCCCCTGCACTGCACTACAGAAACAGGGTAAAACAGAGAGGGGGGGGCACTTTTTTGGCGTTTTTTGATATATATTAAGCTGCTATAAGGGAGACAACACTTCTATAGGGTTGTTCCTATATATTTATAGCGCTTGGGTGTGTGCTGGCAAACTCTCCCTCTGTCTCCCCAAAGGGCTAGTGGGGTCCTGTCTTCGATAAGAGCATTCCCTGTGTGTCTGCTGTGTGTCGGTACGTGTGTGTCGACATGTATGAGGACGATGTTGGTGTGGAGGCGGAGCAATTGCCGGTAATGGTGATGTCACCCCCTAGGGAGTCGACACCGGAATGGATGGCTTTGTTTATGGAATTACGTGATAATGTCAGCACATTACAAAAATCAGTTGACGACATGAGACGGCCGGCAAACCAGTTAGTACCTGTACAGGCGTCTCAGACACCGTCAGGGGCTGTAAAACGCCCTTTACCTCAGTCGGTCGACACAGACCCAGACACGGACACCGAATCTAGTGTCGACAGTGAAGAAACAAACGTATTTTCCAGTAGGGCCACACGTTATATGATCACGGCAATGAAGGAGGCTTTGCATATCTCTGATACTGCATGTACCACAAAAAGGGGTATTATGTGGGGTCTGAAAAAACTACCTGTAGTTTTTCCTGAATCAGACGAATTGAATGAAGTGTGTGATGGAGCGTGGGTTAACCCCGATAGAAAACTGCTAATTTCAAAGAAGTTATTGGCATTATATCCTTTCCCGCCAGAGGTTAGGGCGCGCTGGGAAACACCCCCTAGGGTGGATAAGGCGCTCACACGCTTATCTAAACAAGTGGCGTTACCGTCTCCTGAAACGGCCCCCCTCAAGGATCCAGCGGATAGGAGGCTGGAAACTACCCTGAAAAGTATATTCACTCATACTGGTGTTATACTGCGACCAGCCATCGCCTCTGCATGGATGTGCAGTGCTGGGGTGGTTTGGTCGGATTCCCTGACTGAAAATATTGATACCCTGGATAGGGACAGTATTTTATTGACTTTAGAGCAATTAAAGGATGCTTTTCTTTATATGCGAGATGCTCAGAGGGATATTTGCAATCTGGCATCGAGAGTAAGTGCGATGTCCATATCTGCCAGAAGAAGTTTATGGACGCGACAATGGTCAGGTGATGCGGATTCCAAACGGCATATTGAAGTATTGCCGTATAAGGGGGAGGAATTATTTGGGGTCGGTCTATCGGATTTGGTGGCCACGGCAACAGCCGGGAAATCCACCTTTTTACCTCAGGTCCCCTCCCAACAGAAAAAGACACCGTCTTTTCAGCCGCAGTCCTTTCGTTCCTATAGGAACAAGCGGGCGAAAGGACAGTCATATTTGCCCCGAGGCAAAGGAAAGGGTAAGAGAGTGCACCAAGCAGCTTCTTCCCAGGAGCAGAAGCCCCCCCCCCCCCCCCCGGCTTCTGCAAAGCCCTCAGCATGACGTTGGGGCTTTACAAGCGGACTCAGGGGCGGTGGGGGGTCGACTCAAGAATTTCAGCGCACAGTGGGCTCACTCACAGGTGGACCCCTGGATCCTGCAGATAGTATCTCAGGGTTACAGGTTAGAATTCGAGAAGTCTCCCCCTCGCCGGTTCCTAAAGTCTGCTCTGCCAACGTCTCCCTCAGACAGGGCGACGGTATTGGAAGCCATTCACAAGCTGTATTCTCAGCAGGTGATAGTCAAGGTACCCCTCCTACAACAGGGAAAGGGGTATTATTCCACACTATTTGTGGTACCGAAGCCGGACGGCTCGGTAAGACCTATTCTAAATCTGAAATCTTTGAACCTGTACATACAAAAATTCAAGTTCAAGATGGAGTCACTCAGAGCAGTGATAGCGAATCTGGAAGAAGGGGACTTTATGGTGTCCCTGGACATCAAGGATGCTTACCTGCATGTCCCAATTTGCCCTTCACATCAAGGGTACCTCAGGTTCGTGGTGCAAAACTGTCATTATCAGTTTCAGACGCTGCCATTTGGATTGTCCACGGCACCTCGGGTCTTTACCAAGGTAATGGCCGAAATGATGTTTCTTCTGCGAAGAAAAGGCGTATTAATTATCCCTTACTTGGACGATCTCCTGATAAGGGCAAGGTCCAGGGAACAGCTGGGGGACGTAGTAGCACTAACCCAAGTAGTGCTGCAACAGCACGGGTGGATTCTGAATTTTCCAAAATCTCAATTGACCCCGACGACACGTCTGCTGTTCCTGGGAATGATTCTGGACACGGTTCAGAAAAAGGTGTTTCTTCCGGAGGAGAAAGCCAGGGAGTTATCCGAACTTGTCAGGAACCTCCTAAAACCAGGGAAAGTGTCTGTGCATCAATGCACAAGAGTCCTGGGAAAGATGGTGGCTTCTTACGAAGCGATTCCATTCGGCAGATTCCACGCAAGAACTTTTCAGTGGGATCTGCTGGACAAATGGTCCGGATCACATCTGCAGATGCATCAGCGGATAACCTTATCGCCACGGACAAGAGTGTCTCTTCTGTGGTGGTTGCAAAGTGCTCATCTGTTAGAGGGCCGCAGATTCGGCATACAGGACTGGGTCCTGGTGACCACGGATGCCAGTCTGAGAGGCTGGGGAGCGGTCACACAGGGAAGAAACTTCCAGGGAGTATGGTCAAGCCTGGAGATGTCTCTTCACATAAATATACTGGAGCTAAGAGCGATTTACAATGCTCTAAGCCTGGCAAAACCCCTGCTTCAGGGTCAGCCGGTGTTGATCCAGTCGGACAACATCACGGCAGTCGCCCACGTAAACAGACAGGGCGGCACAAGAAGCAGGAGAGCAATGGCAGAAGCTGCAAGGATTCTTCGCTGGGCGGAAGATCATGTGATAGCACTGTCAGCAGTGTTCATTCCGGGAGTGGACAACTGGGAAGCAGACTTCCTCAGCAGACACGATCTACACCCGGGAGAGTGGGGACTTCATCCAGAAGTTTTCCACATGATTGTGAACCGTTGGGAAAAACCAAAGGTGGACATGATGGCGTCTCGCCTCAACAAAAAACTGGACAGGTATTGCGCCAGGTCAAGAGACCCTCAGGCAATAGCTGTGGACGCTCTGGTAACACCGTGGGTGTTCCAGTCAGTGTATGTGTTTCCTCCTCTGCCTCTCATACCAAAAGTACTGAGAATTATACGGCAAAGGGGAGTAAGAACGATACTCGTGGCTCCGGATTGGCCAAGAAGAACTTGGTACCCGGAACTTCAGGAGATGCTCACGGAAGATCCGTGGCCTCTACCTCTAAGACGGGACCTGCTTCAGCAGGGACCGTGTCTATTCCAAGACTTACCGCGGCTGCGTTTGACGGCATGGCGGTTGAACGCCGAATTCTAAGGGAAAAAGGCATTCCGGAAGAGGTCATTCCTACACTGGTAAAAGCCAGGAAGGAGGTGACTGCACAACATTATCACCGCATTTGGAGAAAATATGTTGCGTGGTGTGAGGCCAGGAAGGCCCCCACGGAGGAATTTCAATTGGGTCGATTCCTACATTTCCTGCAAACAGGATTGTCTATGGGCCTCAAATTGGGGTCCATTAAGGTTCAAATTTCGGCCCTGTCGATTTTCTTCCAGAAAGAATTGGCTTCAGTTCCTGAAGTCCAGACTTTTGTAAAAGGAGTACTACATATACAGCCCCCGGTTGTGCCCCCAGTGGCTCCGTGGGACCTTAATGTAGTTTTGGATTTTCTCAAATCCCATTGGTTTGAGCCACTCAAATCGGTGGATTTGAAATATCTTACATGGAAAGTAACCATGCTACTGGCCCTGGCTTCAGCCAGGAGAGTGTCAGAATTGGCGGCTTTATCGTATAAAAGCCCATATCTGATTTTCCATTCGGACAGGGCAGAACTGCGGACGCGTCCTCATTTTCTGCCTAAGGTGGTGTCAGCGTTTCACCTGAACCAGCCTATTGTGGTGCCTGCGGCTACTAGCGATTTGGAGGATTCCAAGTTGCTGGACGTTGTCAGGGCATTGAAAATATATATTTCAAGGACGGCTGGAGTCAGAAAATCTGACTCGCTGTTTATACTGTATGCACCCAACAAGCTGGGTGCTCCTGCTTCTAAGCAGACGATTGCTCGTTGGATTTGTAGCACAATTCAACTTGCACATTCTGTGGCAGGCCTGCCACAGCCTAAATCTGTCAAGGCCCATTCCACAAGGAAGGTGGGCTCATCCTGGGCGGCTGCCCGAGGGGTCTCGGCATTACAACTCTGCCGAGCAGCTACGTGGTCGGGGGAGAACACGTTTGTAAAATTCTACAAATTTGATACCCTGGCTAAAGAGGACCTGGAGTTCTCTCATTCGGTGCTGCAGAGTCATCCGCACTCTCCCGCCCGTTTGGGAGCTTTGGTATAATCCCCATGGTCCTGACGGAGTCCCCAGCATCCACTAGGACGTCAGAGAAAATAAGATTTTACTTACCGATAAATCTATTTCTCGTAGTCCGTAGTGGATGCTGGGCGCCCATCCCAAGTGCGGATTGTCTGCAATACTTGTACATAGTTATTGTTACAAAAAAAAAATCGGGTTGTTATTGTTGTGAGCCGTCTGTTCAGAGGCTCTTACGTTTGTCATACTGTTAACTGGGTTCAGATCACAAGTTGTACGGTGTGATTGGTGTGGCTGGTTTGAGTCTTACCCGGGATTCAAAATCCTTCCTTATTGTGTACGCTCGTCCGGGCACAGTATCCTAACTGAGGCTTGGAGGAGGGTCATAGGGGGAGGAGCCAGTGCACACCACCTGATCCTAAAGCTTTATTTTTGTGCCCTGTCTCCTGCGGAGCCGCTAATCCCCATGGTCCTGACGGAGTCCCCAGCATCCACTACGGACTACGAGAAATAGATTTATCGGTAAGTAAAATCTTATTATTTTCTCTTACGTCCTAGAGCAGGGGTGTCAAACTCAAATTCATCGGGGGCCGCATCAGCAGTTTGGTCCCCATCAAAGGGCCGGTTGTATCTGTAGGTCTATCCAAAATTTACCGCTCCACCTGCCTTATATGTGCCCAGCCATCTGCCCCCTTTTAAAGTGCCCAGCCATGTGCCCCCTTTTATAGTGCCCAGCCATGTGCCCCCTTTTATAGTGCACAGGTCCCCATTTTACACATTGCGGCAGGCACAGGTCCCCATTTTACACATTGCGGCAGGCACAGGTCCCCATTTTACACATAGCGGCAGGTACAGGTCCCCATTTTACACATTGTGGCAGGCACAGGTCCCCATTTTACACATAGCGGCAGGTACAGGTCCCCATTTTACACATTGTGGCAGGCACAGGTCCCCATTTTACACATTGTGGCAGGCACAGGTCCCCATTTTACACATTGTGGCAGGCACAGGTCCCCATTTTACACATAGCGGCAGGTACAGGTCCCCATTTTACACATTGTGGCAGGCACAGGTCCCCATTTTACACATTGTGGCAGGCACAGGTCCCCATTTTACACATAGCGGCAGGCACAGGTCCCCATTTTACACATAGCGGCAGGTACAGGTCCCCATTTTACACATTGTGGCAGGCACAGGTCCCCATTTTACACATTGTGGCAGGCACAGGTCCCCTTTTTACACATAGCGGCAGGTACAGGTCCCCATTTTACACATTGTGGCAGGCACAGGTCCCCATTTTACACATTGTGGCAGGCACAGGTCCCCATTTTACACATAGCGGCAGGCACAGGTCCCCATTTTACACATAGCGGCAGGTACAGGTCCCCATTTTACACATTGTGGCAGGCACAGGTCCCCATTTTACACATTGTGGCAGGCACAGGTCCCCATTTTACACATTGTGGCAGGCACAGGTCCCCATTTTACACATTGCGGCAGGTGGTGGAAGGAGGGAGAGAGAGAGAAAGAGAGGAAGGGAGAGGGGCTGACTTACATTTGAAGCGGTTCTCGCCGCTCTTCAGCCGCCTCTCCCTCCTCGTCTGCGCGGCTCCCTTCTCCCTCCTCCGACGGGGTTTCGTTGAATGACGCGTTTGCGCCGTGACGTCACGACGCAATCGCGTCATTCCGCGAAGCCCCGCCCCCCCCCGAGCTGGGCACTCGGGAGAAGGGGGTTTCATGGCGGTGGCACCGCGGGCCATCAGACGAGGTCTGGTGGGCCGGATTTGGCCCGCGGGCCTTGTCTTTGACACCCCTGTCCTAGAGGATGCTGGGGACTCCGTAAGGACCATAGGGTTTATACCAAAGCTCCAAACTGGGTGGGAGAGTGCGGACGACTCTGTAGCACCGATTGAGCAAACGCGAGGTCCTCATCAGCCAGGGTATCAAACTTGTAAAATTTTGCAAAAGTGTTTGAACCCGACCAAGTAGCTGCTCGGTACAACTGTAAAGCCGAGACGCCTCGGGCAGCCGCCCAAGAAGAGCCCACCTTCCTAGTGGAATGGGCTTTTACCGAATTTGGTAACGGCAATCCAGCCGTAGAATAAGCCTGCTGAATAGTGTTACAGATCCAGCGAGCAATAGGCTGCTTCGAAGCAGGCGCACCAATCTTGTTGGCTGCATACAGGACAAACAGAGCCTCTGTTTTCCTAACCCTAGCCGTCCTGGCTACATAAATCTTTAATGCCCTGACTACATCCAGGGACTTGGAGTCCTCCAAGTCACTCGTAGCTACAGGCACCACGATAGGCTGGTTCATATGAAATGAAGACACCACCTTATGCAAAAATTGAGGACGCGTCCTCAATTCTGCTCTATCCACATGAAAAATCAAGTAGGGGCTCTTGTGAGACAAGGCCGCCAATTCTGACACCCGCCTTGCCGAAGCCAAGGCCAATAATATGACCACCTTCCAGGTGAGAAACTTTAATTCAACCGTTTGTAGGGGTTCAAACCAGTGTGATTTAAGGAACTACAACACCACGTTCAGGTCCCATGGTGCCACTGGGGGCACAAAAGGAGGCTGGATGTGCAGCACTCTCTTTACAAAAGTTTGGACTTCTGGTAGAGAAGCCAATTCCTTCTGAAAGAATATAGATAGGGCCGAAATCTGTACCTTAATGGAGCCCAACTTCAGGCCCATATCCACTCCTGTCTGTAGGAAGTGGAGAAAACGGCCCAGATGGAAATCTTCCGTAGAAGCATTCTTGGTTTCACACCAAGAGACATATTTCCTCCAGATATGGTGATAATGTTTCGCCGTCACCTCCTTCCTAGCCTTTATTAGAGTAGGTATGACCTCCTCCGGAATACCTTTCCCAGCTAGGATCCGGCGTTCAACCGCCATGCCGTCAAACGTAACCGCGGTAAGTCTTGGAACACGCAGGGCCCCTGCTGCAACAGGTCCTCCCTGAGAGGAAGAGGCCAAGGATCTTCTGTGAGCATTTCCTGAAGATCTGAGTACCAGGCCCTTCGAGGCCAATCTGGAACAATGAGTATTGTCTGTACTCTTTTTCGTCTTATGATCCTCAAAATTTTTGCGATGAGAGGAAGAGGACGAAACACATAGACTGACTGAAACACCTATGGTGTTACCAGGGCGTCTACTGCTATTGCCTGAGGGTCCCGGGACATGGCACAATACCTCCGAAGCTTCTTGTTGAGGCGTGACGCCATCATGTCTATTTGAGGAATTCCCCAGAGACCCGTTATCTCTGCAAAGACTTCTTGATGAAGTCCCCACTCTCCTGGATGGAGATCGTGCCTGCTGAGGAAGTCTGCTTCCCAGTTGTCCACTCCCGGAATGAAGACAGCTGACAGAGCGCTTACGGGATTTTCCGCCCAGCGAAGAATCCTGGTGGCTTCCGCCATCGCTACTCTGCTCCTTGTCCCGCCTTGGCGGTTCACATGAGCCACGGCTGTGATATTGTCTGATTGAATCAGAACCGGTAGGTCTCGAAGAAGATTCTCCGCTTGTCGTAGGCCGTTGTATATGGCCCTTAATTCCAGCACGTTGATGTGCAGACAAGACTCCTGGCTTGACCATAGTCCCTGAAAATTTCTTCCTTGCGTGACTGCTCCCCACCCTCGGAGGCTTGCGTCCGTGGTTACCAGAACCCAGTCCTGAATGCCGAACCTGCGACCCTCTAGAAGGTGAGCACTTTGCAGCCACCATAGGAGAGACACCCTGGCCTGCGGGACAGTGTTATTTTCTGTTGTATTTGTAGATGGGACCCGGACCACTTGTCCAGAAGGTCCCAGTGAAACGTCCACGCATGAAACCTGCCGAAGGGAATGGCCTCGTATGAGGCCACCATTTTCCCCAGAACTCGAGTGCATTGAAGAACTGACACTCTTTTTGGCTTTAGCAGGTCTCTGACCATGTTCTGGAGGTCCTGGGCTTTTTCGGACGGGAGAAAGACCTTCTTTTGTTCCGTGTCCAGTATCATGCCTAGAAACGATAGTCGATTCGTTGGAACCAATTGCGACTTTGGCAGATTGAGAATCCAACCATGCTGTTGGAGCACTCTCAGGGAGAGCAACACGTTCTTCAGCAATTGATCTCTTGATCTCGCCTTTATCAGGAGATCATCCAAGTATGGGATAATTGTGACTCCTTGTCTGCGCAGGATCACCATCATTTCCGCCATCACCTTGGTGAAAATCCTCGGGGCCGTGGAAAGCCCAAATGGCAACGTCTGAAACTGGTAATTTCAGTCCTGTACAGCGAATCTCAGGTACTCCTGATGAGAGGGATATATGGGGACATGAAGGTAAGCATCCTTTATGTCTAGCGACACCATAAAATCACCCCCTTCCAGGCTGGATATTACAGCTCGGAGCGATTCCATCTTGAATTTGAATTTCTCTGACGTCCTAGTGGATGCTGGGAACTCCGTAAGGACCATGGGGAATAGACGGGCTCCGCAGAAGACTGGGCACTCTAAAAGAAAGATTAGGTACTATCTGGTGTGCACTGGCTCCTCCCTCTATGCCCCTCCACCAGACCTCTGTTAGAATCTGTGCCCGGCCAGAGCTGGGTGCTCCTAGTGGGCTCTCCTGAGCTTGCTAGAAAGAAAGTATTTGTTAGGTTTTTTATTTTCAGTGAGATCTGCTGGCAACAGACTCACTGCTACGTGGGACTGAGGGGAGAGAAGCAAACCTACCTGCTTGCAGCTAGCTTGTGCTTCTTAGGCTACTGGACACCATTAGCTCCAGAGGGTTCGAACACAGGGCCTGACCTCGATCGTCCGTTCCCGGAGCCGCGCCGCCGTCCCCCTTGCAGAGCCAGAAGACAGAAGAGAAGCGATGAAATCGGCGGCAGAAGACTCCTGTCTTCATTAAGGTAGCGCACAGCACCGCAGCTGTGCGCCATTGCTCTCACAGCACACCACACACTCCGGTCACTGTAGGGTGCAGGGCGCTGGGGGGGGGGGGGGGGGCGCCCTGGGCAGCAATAATAATACCTTTTGGCACTTAAAATACACATAATACAGTCTGAAAACTGTATATGTGTAAAAAACCCCGCCATTAAGTTACATAAAACGCGGGACAGAAGCCCGCCGCTGAGGGGGCGGGCCCTTCTTCCTCAGCACACCAGCGCCATTTTCCCTTCACAGCTCCGCTGGAAGCAGCTCCCCAGGCTCTCCCCTGCAGTATCCTGATACAAGAAGGGTAAAAAAGAGAGGGGGGGCACATAAATTTAGGCGCAAATAAGATATTTAAGCAGCTATTGGGTAAATCACTTTTTATAGTGTAAATCCCTGTGTTATATAGCGCTGTGGTGTGTGCTGGCATACTCTCTCTCTGTCTCCCCAAAGGACTTTGTGGGGTCCTATCCTCAGTCTGAGCATTCCCTGTGTGTGTGTGGTGTGTCGGTACGGCTGTGTCGACATGTTTGATGAGGAGGGTTACGTGGAGGCGGAGCAGGGGCAGATAAGTGTGGTGTCGCCCCCGACGGGGCCGACACCTGATTGGATGGATATGTGGAAGGTCTTAACCGACAGTGTCAACTCCTTACATAAAAGGTTCGATGACGCAGCAGCCTTGGGACCACCGGGGTCTCAGCCCGCGCCTGCCCAGGCGACTCAGAAGCCGTTAGGGGCTCAAAAACGCCCGCTAGCTCTGATGGTAGACACAGATGTCGACACGGAGTCTGACTCCAGTGTAGATGAGGATGAGACAAATGTACAGTCTACAAAAGCCATCCGATGCATGATTACTGCAATGAAAGATGTATTGCACATTTCTGATATTAACCCGGTTACCACCAAGAGGGGTATTATGTTTGGGGAGAAAAAGCAGCCAGTGACTTTTCCCCCATCTGATGAATTAAATGAGTTGTGTGAAGAAGCGTGGAGTTCCCCTGATAAAAAACTAGTAATTTCTAAGAGGTTACTGATGGCGTACCCTTTCCCGCCAACGGATAGGTTACGTTGGGAAACATCCCCTAGGGTGGACAAGGCGCTAACACGCTTATCTTCAATACTTTGTATTAATGTAGTATTAATGGCATTTTTTACATACATTGCTACCCCTCCTCCGATTTTTCCAATTCTGTCCTTCCTAAATAAAGTATATCCCGGTATAGCTATGTCCCAGTCATGATTTTCATTGTACCATGACTCTGTAATTGCCACAATGTCTAGATCATCCCTTGTCATTATTGCAGTTAGTTCTGGGATTTTATTTCCTAAGCTCCTAGCATTTGCACACATAGCTTTTAGAGTTTTGTTTGTGCTTTTTCTGTTCCTAGCTATGTTCTTCTCTCTGCCTATTTTTATTTGGTTTTGATCTGAATTATCTTCTGTTGCTGTGGATATGCTTCCTATTCCCTTTGCCTGCAGAAACAATACCTCTGTGTTGGGGGAGCAGATTTCTTTATTCCTGTTTGGTTCACTGCTCCCCTTTGTTAGTTTAAATAGTTCTTGATGAAGCATCCAAACTGTTCAGTTAGTATTCTTATTCCCCTTGAAGATGGGTGCAGACCGTCACTTTTGTATAAGCTCCTATCTTGCCAGATGGTGTGACTGTGGCCTATAAATCCAAATCTCTCCTCATTGCACCATGTCCTTAGCCAAACATTGAAGTTTCTGATGCAATGAGTTCTGTCTTTCCCTCTGTGTACTGGCAATACTTCTGAAAAAGATACAGTGGTTGCCACCTGCTTCAGAGCAGTCCCTAACTTCCTAAATTCATCTTTTACAGCCATGAGTTCAGCATTTGCCAGGTCATTTGTCCCTAGGTGGACAATGACATCCACCTCCCCATCTTTTCTTGCTGCCTTTACAATTCTTAGCATGCGCTCTTTATCCCTTGGAGCTGTGGCTCCAGGTAAGCACCTTACTTGTTTCTCTACTTCATTTGCATTTCCCAGATGTATTCCTCTAATAATGGAATCTCCCAAGAGAAGTGCAGTCCTTTTTGGAGATGCAATTTTCCTGTTCCATTTTCTGTTCTTATAGTTGGTAGAAGTCCCCATATCCTCCTGTTCTGTAGTGCCTCTATTAGTTGTATCTTCCAGCCCTGCAAGAGTAGCATACGAGTTTTGCAGTGTCACCGCTTGCGGGAGATGTCTGTGTCCCTCTGGAAATCTCTGCCCTTGAGAGCCCACAGTAGTCCAGGCAGAATGTCTTCTGGTGGCTCTCTGAGGCAGTGGAGGCTTCAAAGACACAGACATCCTACAAATCTCAGCATGCAGTTTTGCTATCTCCTCCTTCAGCAGAGAAAATTGCTATGTATCGTTTGGAGCAGAGAAGGGAAAGGGGGGACATGATAGAAACTTTCAAATATATCAAGGGTTTTAACAAAGTCCAGGAGGGAAACATTCTCCAAATGAAGAGAAGCAATAGGACACGAGGACATGCACTGAGACTGGAGGGGGGGGGGAGGTTCAGGGGAAATTTGCGGAAATTTTTTTTCACAGAAAGGGTAGTGGACAAGTGGAATAGCCTCCCATCAGAGGTGGTAGAGGCTAAGACAGTAGAGCAATTTAAACATGCATGGGATAGACATAAGGATATCCTTACAAAGAAATAAGGATCAAATAAGGTTAGAGATAAAAAATAATATAAAAAAAAAAAAAGGGGCAGACTAGATGGGCCAAGTGGTTCTTATCTGCCGACAAATTCTATGTTTCTATGTTTCTATGAGACAAATGTACAGTCTACAAAAGCCATCCGATGCATGATTACTGCAATGAAAGATGTATTGCACATTTCTGATATTAACCCGGTTACCACCAAAAGGGGTATTATGTTTGGGGAGAAAAAGCAGCCAGTGACTTTTCCCCCATCTGATGAATTAAATGATTTGTGTGAAGAAGCGTGGAGTTCCCCTGATAAGAAACTAGTGATTTCTAAGAGGTTACTGATGGCGTACCCTTTCCCGCCAACGGATAGGTTACGTTGGGAAACATCCCCTAGGGTGGACAAGGCGCTAACACGCTTATCTAAAAGGGTGGCACTGCCGTCTCAGGATACGGCCGCCTTAAAGGATCCTGCGGATAGAAAGCAGGAAGCTATCCTGAAGTCTGTGTATACACACTCTGGTACTCTACTGAGACCTGCTATTGCTTCAGCCTGGATGTGTAGTGCTGCAGCAGCATGGACTGATACCCTGTCAGACAACATTGATTCCCTCGACAGGGATACTATTTTGCTAACCATCGAACATATAAAAGACGTCGTCTTATATATGCGGGATGCACAGAGGGACATTTGCCTGCTGGCATCTAGAATTAATGCAATGTCCATTTCTGCCAGGAGAGTATTATGGACTCGGCAGTGGACAGGTGATGCTGATTCTAAAAAACACATGGAGGTTTTGCCTTATAAGGGTGAGGAACTATTTGGGGACGGTCTCTCGGACCTCGTATCCACAGCAACTGCTGGGAAGTCGACTTTTTTGCCTCAGGTTCCTTCACAGCCTAAGAAAGCACCGTATTATCAAATGCAGTCCTTTCGGCCTCAGAAAGGCAAGCGGGACAAATGAGCATCCTTTCTGGCCAGAGGCAAGGGTAGAGGAAAGAAGCTGCACCAGGCAGCCAGTTCCCAGGAACAAAAATCCTCCCCTGCTTCCACTAAGTCCACCGCATGACGTTGGGGCTCCACAGGCGGAGCCAAGTGCGGTGGGGGCACGTCTCCGAAACTTCAGCACCCAGTGGGTTCACTCACAAGTGGATCTATGGGCTGTACAAATTGTATCTCAGGGATACAAGCTGGAGTTCGAGGCGACTCCCCCTCGCCGTTACCTCAAATCAGCCTTGCCAGCTGCTCCCAGGGAAAGGGAGGTAGTACTGGCGGCAATTCACAAGCTGTACCTCCAGCAGGTGATAATCAAGGTCCCCCTCCTTCAACAGGGCAGGGGTTACTATTCCACAATGTTTGTGGTACCGAAACCGGACGGTTCGGTGAGACCCACCCTGAATTTAAAATCCTTGAACACTTATATAAAGAAGTTCAAGTTCAAAATGGAATCGCTCTGGGCGGTTATTGCAAGCCTGGAAGAGGGGGATTTTATGGTGTCGCTGGACATCAAGGATGCTTACTTGCATGTCCCCATTTTCCCACCTCACCAGGAGTACCTCAGGTTTGTGGTACAGAACTGTCATTACCAATTCCAGACGTTGCCGTTTGGTCTCTCCACGGCTCCGAGAATATTTACCAAGGTAATGGCCGAAATTATGATACTCCTTCGAAGAAAGGGAGTTATAATTATCCCGTACTTGGACGATCTCCTCATAAAGGCGAGGTCCAAAGAGCAGTTGTTGGTCAGCGTAGCACTCTCTCAGGAAGTGTTGCAACAGCACGGCTGGATTCTGAATATCCCAAAGTCGCAGCTGATCCCTACGACGCGTCTGCTTTTCCTGGGAATGATTCTGGACAAAGAACAGAAGAAATTGTTTCTCCCGGAGGAGAAGGCCCAGGAATTGTCATCTCTGGTCAGGGACCTCCTGAAACCAAAACAGGTGTCGGTGCATCACTGCCCGCGAGTCCTGGGAAAAATGGTGGCTTCTTACGAAGCAATTCCCTTCGGCAGGTTCCATGCAAGGATCTTTCAGTGGGATCTGTTGGACAAATGGTCCGGATCGCATCTTCAGATGCATCGGTTGATCACCCTGTCCCCAAGGGCCAGGGTGTCTCTGCTGTGGTGGCTGCAGAGTGCTCATCTTCTCGAGGGACGCAGGTTCCGCATACAGGACTGGATCCTGGTGACCACGGATGCAAGCCTCCGAGGATGGGGGGCAGTCACTCAGGGAAGAAACTTCCAGGGAGAGTGGTCAAGTCTGGAGACTTCTCTACACATAAATATATTGGAACTAAGGGCCATCTACAACGCCCTGAGTCAAGCAGAGCCCCTGCTTCAAAACCAATCTGTACTGATTCAGTCAGACAACATCACGGCGGTCGCCCATGTAAACCGCCAGGGCGGCACAAGGAGCAGGATGGCAATGGCAGGAGCCACAAGGATTCTTCGATGGGCGGAGAATCACGTGCTAGCACTGTCAGCAGTGTTCATTCCGGGAGTGGACAACTGGGAAGCAGACTTCCTCAGCAGGCACGACCTCCACCCGGGAGAGTGGGGACTTCATCAAGAAGTCTTCACACAGATTGTAAACCGTTGGGAACTGCCACAGGTGGACATGATGGCATCCCGCCTCAACAAAAAGCTAAAAAAATATTGCGCCAGGTCACGGGACCCTCAGGCGATAGCTGTGGACGTACTAGTGACACCGTGGGTGTACCAGTCGGTTTATGTGTTCCCTCCTCTTCCTCTCATACCCAAGGTACTGAGGATAGTAAGAAAGAGAGTAGTAAGAACTATACTCATCGTTCCGGATTGGCCAAGAAGAACTTGGTACCCAGAACTACAAGAAATGATCTCAGAGGACCCATGGCCTCTGCCTCTCAGACAGGACCTGTTACAGCAGGGGCCCTGTCTGTTCCAAGACTTAACGCGGCTGCATTTGACGGCATGGCGGTTGAACGCCGGATCCTAGCGGAAAAGGGCATTCCGGATGAAGTTATTCCTACGCTGATAAAGGCTAGGAAAGACGTGACAGCAAAACATTATCACCGTATATGGCGAAAATATGTTGCTTGGTGTGAGGCCAGGAAGGCCCCTACAGAGGAATTCCAGCTGAGTCGATTCCTGCACTTCCCACAGTCAGGAGTGACTATGGGCCTAAAATTAGGATCCATAAAGGTCCAGATTTCGGCCCTATCTATTTTCTTTCAAAAAGAACTGGCTTCACTGCCTGAAGTTCAGACGTTTGTTAAGGGAGTGCTGCATATTCAGCCCCCTTTTGTGCCTCCAGTGGCACCTTGGGATCTTAACGTTGTGTTGGATTTCCTGAAATCACACTGGTTTGAGCCACTTAAGACCGTGGAGCTAAAGTATCTCACGTGGAAGGTGGTCATGCTGTTGGCCTTGGCTTCAGCTAGGCGTGTGTCAGAATTGGCGGCTTTGTCATGTAAAAGCCCGTATCTGATCTTCCATATGGACAGGGCAGAATTGAGGACTCGTCCCCAATTTCTCCCAAAGGTGGTATCAGCGTTTCATTTGAACCAACCTATTGTGGTGCCTGCGGCTACTCGGGACTTGGAGGCTTCCAAGTTGCTGGACGTAGTCAGGGCTTTGAAAATCTATGTAGCCAGGACGGCTGGAGTCAGGAAAACTGACTCGCTGTTTATCCTGCATGCACCCAACAAACTGGGTGCTCCGGCTTCAAAGCAAACTATTGCGCGCTGGATCTGTAACACGATTCAGCAAGCTCATTCTGCGGCAGGGTTACCGCATCCTAAATCGGTAAAAGCCCATTCCACAAGGAAGGTGGGCTCTTCTTGGGCGGCTGCCCGAGGGGTCTCGGATTTACAGCTTTGCCGAGCTGCTACTTGGTCGGGTTCAAACACATTTGCTAAGTTCTACAAGTTTGATACCCTGGCTGAGGAGGACCTTGCCTTTGCTCATTCAGTGCTGCAGAGTCATCCGCACTCTCCCGCCCGTTTGGGAGCTTTGGTATAATCCCCATGGTCCTTACGGAGTTCCCAGCATCCACTAGGACGTCAGAGAAAATAAGAATTTACTCACCGGTAATTCTATTTCTCGTAGTCCGTAGTGAATGCTGGGCGCCCGTCCCAAGTGCGGACTCTCTGCAATACATGTATATAGTTATTGCTTAACTAAAGGGTTATTGTTATGAGCCATCTGTTACTGAGGCTCAGTTGTTGTTCATACTGTTAACTGGGTATGGTTATCACAAGTTGTACAGTGTGATTGGTGTGGCTGGTATGAGTCTTACCCTGGATTCCAAATCCTTTCCTTGTTGTGTCAGCTCTTCCGGGCACAGTTTCCTTAACTGAGGTCTGGAGGAGGGGCATAGAGGGAGGAGCCAGTGCACACCAGATAGTACCTAATCTTTCTTTTAGAGTGCCCAGTCTCCTGCGGAGCCCGTCTATTCCCCATGGTCCTTACGGAGTTCCCAGCATCCACTACGGACTACGAGAAATAGAATTACCGGTGAGTAAATTCTTATTTTTTTCAAGTACAGGTTTAGGGATTTTAGATTTAAAATGGGTCTGACCGAACCATCCGGCTTCGGGACCACAAACAGGGTCGAATAATACCCTTTTCCCTGTTGGACCAGGGGAACCCTGACAATCACTTGCTGTTGACACAGCGTTTGAATTGCAGTTAACACTACTTCCCTCTCTGGGGGAGGAGCTGGTAAGGCCGACTTGAAAACTCGGCGCGGGGGCACCTCTTCGAATTCCAGCTTGTAGCCTTGGGAAACAATTTCCATCGCCCAAGGATCCACATCTGACCGAACCCAGACTTGGCTGAAAAGTCGAAGGCGTACCCCCACCGATGCGGACTCCCGTAGGGGAGCCCCAGCATCATGCGGTGGATTTTGTAGAAGCCGGGGAGGACTTCTGCTCCTTGGAACCAGCCGAAGCAGTTGTTCTTTTTCCTCTACCCTTACCTCTGGCAAGGAAGGAGGAGCCCCAACCTCTTCTGGACTTTTGCGACCGAAAGGACTGCATCTGACACTGTGGAGTTTTCTTTTGTTGTTGAGGAACAAAAGGTAAAAAGGTAGATTTACCCGCTGTAGCTGTGGAAACCAGGTCCGCGAGCCCCTCCCCAAACAACACTTCACCCTTGTAAGGTAAAACCTCCATATGTTTTTTAGAGTCCGCATCACCCGTCCATTGGCGGGTCCATAAGGCTCATCTCGCAGAAATAGCCATGGCATTGGCTCTGGAACCCAGCAATCCGATGTCTCTTTGAGCGTCTCTCATATATAAGACTGCGTCCTTAATATGGGCTAAAATTAATAAAATGTTATCCCCTATCTAGGGTATCAAGTTCAGCTGACAAGGTATCTGTCCAAGCTGCAACTGCGCTACATACCCATGCCGACGCAATTGCCAGTCTGAGCAAAGCACCAGTATGTGTATACATAGACTTTAACGTAGTCTCTTGCCTGCGGTCTGCAGGATCCTTGAGGGCCGCCGTGTCTGGCGACGGCAGTGCCACCTTCTTGGACAGGCGTGTTAAAGCCTTGTCCACTCTGGGAGAGTATTCCCAACGTACCCTGTCCTGCGTAGGGAAAGGGTACGCCATAAGAACCCTTTTGGGAATCTGCAGTTTCTTATCTGGAGTTTCCCAGGCTTTTTCAAATAACTCGTTAAGTTCATGAGATGGGGGAAAGGTTACTACCTGCTTCTTCCCCTTAAACATGTGTACCCTCGTGTCGGGAACAGAGGGTTCATCAGTGATATGCAAAACATCCCTTATTGCAATAATCATACACTGAATACTTTTTGTCACCCTAGGGTGCAATCTTGCTTCATCGTAGTCGACACTGAAGTCAGACTCCGTGTTGGTATCCGTGTCTACAATTTGTGACAAGGGACGTTTCTGAGACCCTGAAGGGCCCTGTGAGTCGGTCCAATCCGTGGATTGACCCCATGTAGTCTCCCTGGACTCTGCTTTGTCCAGTCTCTTATGTAATGATGCCACACTAGCATTTAACATATGCCACATATCCATCCACTCTTGAGTCGGCACCAGCGACGGGGACTCATCACTCATCTGCTCCACCTCCTCCTTCGACGAGCCTTCCGCTTCAAACATGCCGACACACATGTACCGACACCCCCCACACACCGGGATATAACTATAAAGGGACAATTCCCCAACCAGGCCCTTTGGAGAGAGAGAGAGTATGCCAGCACACACCCAGCGCCCACTTACAGTGGAATAACACCAGATAGCACTTTTTTGTTCTAATAATAACTTCCACAATCACTGCGCCAATAATTGTGCCCCCCTCCTCTTTTTCAGCCCTCTGATCTGTGTTCAGCAGGGGAGAGTCCAGGGAGCCAGCGTCTCTGCAGCCTCTGGGGAGAAGATGGCGCTGGTTAGTGCTGAGGGACCAAGCTCCGCCCCCTCCAGCGGCGGGCTTCGGTCCCGCTTCAATTTATAAAAAATGGCGGGGGTTTATCTATTTTCTGCCTCCGCAGCCTAATATATACCAATATGCCAGCCTTGAGGTTTATTGCTGCCCAGGGTGCCCCCCCCTCCCTGCGCCCTGCACCCATCTGTGCCTGCTGCGCGCTTACCTCAGTGAAGATCTGAAGTCTTCTGCCGCCTTGAAGTCCTCTTTTCTTCTAATACTCACCCGGCTTCTATCTTCCGGCTCTGCGAGGAGGACGGCGGCGCGGCTCCGGGACGAACGGCAGGGTGAGACCTGCGTTCCGACTCCCTCTGGAGCCAATGGTGTCCAGTAGCCTAAGAAGCAGAGCCTATCATTTAAGTAGGTCTGCTTCTCTCTCCTCAGTCCCACGATGCAGGGAGCCTGTTGCCAGCAGTGCTCCCTGAAAATAAAAAACTTAACAAAATTCTTTAATCAGAGAAACTCAGGAGAGCTCCCTGTAATGCACCCTATCTCCTCTGGGCACAAGATCTAACTGAGGTCTGGAGGAGGGGCATAGAGGGAGGAGCCAGTGCACACCCATACTAAAAGTTCTTTATAGTGCCTAAACACTGCTAATCAGAATAATTACAATAAACTCTGCAATATAACATTGAATAAAATTGAGGTGCTTAGCATAATTTTGGCGAAAATTATGGGCCCACCAACTGCGACCAGGTGAACTCATCTGGTGGGTCCCTAACATGTTCTCTTTTTCCTATAAGTGTGAAGAGATAATAGCCTATTATCCCAACACAGAGTTTTGTATGAAAGACACGTTATTACTAATTGTGCATAGTCTTGGTGATAGTGTATAATGTGCGCATTTTAATTGTGTGCATAGAGGTCTTAGTGTAGGAAATGCAACATTTGGTGTCAGTTTGTTGACATTCATAATGTCAACATTATAATGTCCTGGTATGCACCACTGGTCGTTCCAGTGAAGGGATCAGGGAGATCACCTTCTCATAACACACACACTACCTGCTTTGGGTGGCCACCACCTCCCTCTACTCCCCAGGGCCAAGCTCTCAATTTATGTCACACAAATTAGAATAGTGCTCTCTATGCATCAGGTCCTTAGTAACACCTTTGTATTAACTCAATCAACAGAAAAAAATATTATACATTTGTAGTTTATTATTTCTATAAGACAACTGCAATGGCAAAATAAAACAAATGATGTTATATATATAAGTAAAAATGCAAATTTCCTATATGTCTCCTGATATATTTTACTCGTTTCAGGGTAAACTCTCAGCACAGTACAAGATCAGTCTCCAGGATGTTGGGCTTGTGATAGAATACCTCATGGGTGGAACGTATAGATGCAGCTACACCAAGAGACGCTTCAGGGCTATGTACAAGCGGATCAGTCAGGTATTTACTGTGCTATCATGTTGGAAGGTTGAAATACTGCAAGAGTTTTCTATTTAAATTAAAAATATAGCAAACAGTTTTTAACTGAATAAATGATGACCCATGTTGACCCCACAAGAAACTTCTGGTGCAACCAGTGATACCTGGTAACCAGGGCCGGTGCAAGGTTTTCCGGCACCCTAGGCAAAACTTAAGCCTAACCCCCCCCCCCAACCCCCATATTTGCGTTACGTCACAGTAGTGCCTCTTATTGATGTTTCATCACACAGTAGTGTCCCGTATTCACGTTACACTACAGTAGAGCCCATTTACATTAAACCACACAGTAGAGCACATCCATGTTACGCCACACAGTAGTACACCCTGCAGTGTGCTTTGATGGCTCCCATGGTACATGTTATACATAACAATAAAACTACATTTTATATATATATATATATATATATATATATGAATCCATCCTTTTCATGAATCCCAGTGATTGCCTATTATGTTTCCTTCTTTAATTATAGTTGCATATGCTAGTCACTCGCCTTTGTAAATATATATATATATATATATATATTTATTTATTTATTGATTCTGTGCCCCATATCCCCTTTCCTGTTTGTAAATAAAATAAAATATATATATCAGTGGCGGAACTTGTGAGTGGTGGGCCCCGGTGCAAAAATATGCTTTGGGCCCCCCTCAGCCACCCACTCCAAGTTAATAATATGCCCCATGGCAATGAGAGGCAGTGGGTGACAGTGAGAGAGGGAATGTGATGGTTAGAGGCAGTGGGTGACATGGAGAGGGTCACACAAAGAGGAAGTGGGTGGCGTGCAGTGGGTCATGGGGAGAGACCGATGATGACAGGGAGAGGCAGTGGGTGACAGGGAAAGGCAGACGGTGACGGGGAGTATGTAAAAGGTGATGGGGAGAGGCTGTGGTCAGGGGGTGATGGAGAGAGGGTGAAAGGGAGAGGCAGAGGGTGAAAGGGAGAGGCAAAGGATGAGTAACAGGGAGAGGCTGAGGGTGATGGGGAGAGTCAGAGGGTGACGGGGAGAGACAGAGAGTGATGCTGAGTGGGGAAAAGGTGACGGAGAGAGGCTGTGTTCAGAGGGTGATGGAGAGATGGTAACAGGAAGAGGCAGACAGTGATGGAGAGTGATGGAGATAGGCTGTGGGTGACAGGGAAAGGAAGAAGGTGACCGAGAGAGTGATGGGGAGAGGCTGTACTGTGGGAGATGGAGATGCAGATGGTGACAGGGAGTGGATGAAAGGGTGAGGTAGAGGGTGACAGGGAAAGAGGGTAGCTGTGAGATGCAGAGAATGATAGAGAAAGGCAGATAGTGACGGTGAGAGGGTGACAGGGATAGGCAGAGTGACAGGGAGAAGCACAGGGTGATCAGGAGTGATGGAAGGAGGCTGTGGGTGACAGGGAAAGGCACAGGGTGATGGGGTGAGGGACAGGGTGACAGATTATGAACAATTGTGATTCACAGTACAAACTGCTTACCCACTAACAGACAATATTGCCTGTGACAAAAACAAGGAGGAATATAGTTAATGCCAACAAAGGCTAACATTGTGGTATAAGGTTCTTGGCAGATACACGGTGATATAGGACAAACATATCTAAAATCAGCAATATATTTTACAGTAAGCATTAAGCAAAGAACAGAAATACGTATACATATTCACTACTTTCATGTGTTATTGCTCAAGACACTATAGGGGGAGATTCAAATGTTTGAAAAGTCAGTTGGGAGTCTGTTTTCTCCTATCTAATAGACAGACACCCAACTGACTTTTCACGCATTTGAATCTCCCCCTATGAGGGATATTCAATTTCTCCTGAAGAGACATCGGGAGTAAAAAAACCCTGATGTTTCTTCGGGTGTTGCGGTCGGGCTATTTGATTAGCTCGGCCAGTAAAAGTTGCAGTTACACCCGTAAACACACAAGTTCAGTGAAACCTGTGTATTTTCAGGTGAAATAGCCCCGTTTTCTAATAAAAATGTGGCTGTTATCTGGAATTTTGCAGATTTTTGCAGGTTTATCGGGGCTATTTAGATAGCCCCCGGTGGCGATAAATCTCACCTGACAGCAAGTCGGGGTAATTGAATACCCCGCTATGTATTACTGAGTACATTAAATAGATGGGAATAGGTAGATAATATTAAAATGGAACTGTAGATAATATCACAATATTTAACAACTCCACTTTCAACACTATAAAACCTGCTGTTCAAGTGTGTCATACAGTAAACAGAAACTTTGCTCATGTTCTTGGAAACAAGGTGCACTTATAGCATTTAGACAAATGTAAAACGCTTCATACCTGTCATCCTCACCATCAACAGGTATACTGGGTGGCCCTGGGCATTTGGTGCAACAGATAGGATGGGACATACATGGGCTGCCCAACAGCACCCAGAGTCACTGCCACTGCTGCCCCATCACCCATGGGCTTATGCTGCTGCCCAATTCCTGCAAAGTGCTGTGGCGGGCTGGTGGGCGGGCTGGCCGAGCACAGAATCAGCACTGAGGAAGCTGTCAGTGCCGTGCATTGAGCTACGTACACCATGGAGCTCCCTGTGGTGCCCAGGCCACTGTCTGCAGAGCGATTGTAGGTGCCGGCAGTGGAAAACGCAAGAATTTTAAGAGGGGGTTTCCAGATTACACACACACACAATTTTATATATATATATATTAGAGATGAGCGGGTTCGGTTTCTCTGAATCCGAACCCGCCAGAACTTCATGTTTTTTTTCACGGGTCCGAGCGACTCGGATCTTCCCGCCTTGCTCGGTTAACCCGAGCGCGCCCGAACGTCATCATGACGCTGTCGGATTCTCGCGAGGCTCGGATTCTATCGCGAGACTCGGATTCTATATAAGGAGCCGCGCGTTGCCGCCATTTTCACACGTGCATTGAGATTGATAGGGAGAGGACGTGGCTGGCGTCCTCTCCATTTAGATTATAAGAGACTGAGAGAGATTTACTGGAGCTGACTAGGAGGAGTACTGTTACTGTAGAAGTGTAGAGACTGAGTGGAGAGAGTTTACTAGTGAGGACAGTGCAGTTTACTTTATAATCCGTTCTCTGCCTGAAAAAAGCGATACACAGCACACAGTGACTCAGTCACATACCATATCTGTGTGCACTGCTCAGGCTCAGGCCAGTGTGCTGCATCATCTATTATCTATATATAATATTATATATATCTGTCTGACTGCTCAGCTCACACAGCTTATAATTGTGGGGGAGACTGGGGAGCACTACTGCAGTGCCAGTTATAGGTTATAGCAGGAGCCAGGAGTACATAATATATTATATAGTGAGTGACCACCAGACACACAGTGCAGTTTATTTAATATATCCGTTCTCTGCCTGAAAAAAGCGATACACACAGTGACTCAGTCAGTCACATACCATATCTGTGTGCACTGCTCAGGCCAGTGTGCTGCATCATCTATTATCTATATATAATATTATATATATCTGTCTGACTGCTCAGCTCACACAGCTTATAATTGTGGGGGAGACTGGGGAGCACTACTGCAGTGCCAGTTATAGGTTATAGCAGGAGCCAGGAGTACATAATATATTATATAGTGAGTGACCACCAGACACACAGTGCAGTTTATTTAATATATCCGTTCTCTGCCTGAAAAAAGCGATACACACAGTGACTCAGTCAGTCACATACCATATCTATGTGCACTGCTCAGGCTCAGGCCAGTGTGCTGCATCATCTATATATATTATATATCTGTCTGACTGCTCAGCTCACACAGCTTATAATTGTGGGGGAGACTGGGGAGCACTACTGCAGTGCCAGTTATAGGTTATAGCAGGAGCCAGGAGTACATATTATATTAAAATTAAACAGTGCACACTTTTGCTGCAGGAGTGCCACTGCCAGTGTGACTGACCAGTGACCTGACCACACTGACCACCAGTATAGTTAGTAGTATACTTATATTGTGATTGCCTGAAAAAGTTAAACACTCGTCGTGTGACTTCACTTGTGTGTTTTTTTTTTTTTTATTCTATAAAAATAAAACTCATTCTGCTGACAGACAGTGTCCAGCAGGTCCGTCATTATATAATATATAATATATACCTGTCCGGCTGCAGTAGTGATATATATATATTTTTTATATCATTTATCATCCAGTCGCAGCAGACACAGTACGGTAGTTCACGGCTGTGGCTACCTCTGAGTCTCTGCACTCGGCAGGCAGTCCGTCCATAATTGTAATACCACCTAACCGTGGATTTTTTTCATTCTTCTTTATACATACATAGTTACATAGACATCTTCTCTTTATCAACCAGTCTATATTAGCTGCAGACACAGTACAGTACGGTAGTTCACGGCTGTGGCTACCTCTGTGTCTGCACTCGGCAGGCAGTCCGTCCATAATTGTATACCACCTAACCGTGTTTTTTTTTCATTCTTCTTTATACATACATAGTTACATAGACATCTTCTCTTTATCAACCAGTCTATATTAGCTGCAGACACAGTACAGTACGGTAGTTCACGGCTGTGGCTACCTCTGTGTCTGCACTCGGCAGGCAGTCCGTCCATAATTGTATACCACCTAACCGTGGATTTTTTTCAGTCTTCTTTATACATACATAGTTACATAGACATCTTCTCTTTATCAACCAGTCTATATTAGCTGCAGACACAGTACAGTACGGTAGTTCACGGCTGTGGCTACCTCTGTGTCTGCAGTCGGCAGGCAGTCCATAATTGTATACTAGTATCCATCTCCATTGTTTACCTGAGGTGCCTTTTAGTTGTGCCTATTAAAATATGGAGAACAAAAATGTTGAGGTTCCAAAATTAGGGAAAGATCAAGATCCACTTCCACCTCGTGCTGAAGCTGCTGCCACTAGTCATGGCCGAGACGATGAAATGCCAGCAACGTCGTCTGCCAAGGCCGATGCCCAATGTCATAGTACAGAGCATGTCAAATCCAAAACACCAAATATCAGAAAAAAAAGGACTCCAAAACCTAAAATAAAATTGTCGGAGGAGAAGCGTAAACTTGCCAATATGCCATTTACCACACGGAGTGGCAAGGAACGGCTGAGGCCCTGGCCTATGTTCATGGCTAGTGGTTCAGCTTCACATGAGGATGGAAGCACTCAGCCTCTCGCTAGAAAAATGAAAAGACTCAAGCTGGCAAAAGCAGCACAGCAAAGAACTGTGCATTCTTCGAAATCCCAAATCCACAAGGAGAGTCCAATTGTGTCGGTTGCGATGCCTGACCTTCCCAACACTGGACGTGAAGAGCATGCGCCTTCCACCATTTGCACGCCCCCTGCAAGTGCTGGAAGGAGCACCCGCAGTCCAGTTCCTGATAGTCAGATTGAAGATGTCAGTGTTGAAGTACACCAGGATGAGGAGGATATGGGTGTTGCTGGCGCTGGGGAGGAAATTGACCAGGAGGATTCTGATGGTGAGGTGGTTTGTTTAAGTCAGGCACCCGGGGAGACACCTGTTGTCCGTGGGAGGAATATGGCCGTTGACATGCCAGGTGAAAATACCAAAAAAATCAGCTCTTCGGTGTGGAGGTATTTCACCAGAAATGCGGACAACAGGTGTCAAGCCGTGTGTTCCCTTTGTCAAGCTGTAATAAGTAGGGGTAAGGACGTTAACCACCTCGGAACATCCTCCCTTATACGTCACCTGCAGCGCATTCATAATAAGTCAGTGACAAGTTCAAAAACTTTGGGTGACAGCGGAAGCAGTCCACTGACCAGTAAATCCCTTCCTCTTGTAACCAAGCTCACGCAAACCACCCCACCAACTCCCTCAGTGTCAATTTCCTCCTTCCCCAGGAATGCCAATAGTCCTGCAGGCCATGTCACTGGCAATTCTGACGAGTCCTCTCCTGCCTGGGATTCCTCCGATGCATCCTTGCGTGTAACGCCTACTGCTGCTGGCGCTGCTGTTGTTGCCGCTGGGAGTCGATGGTCATCCCAGAGGGGAAGTCGTAAGCCCACTTGTACTACTTCCAGTAAGCAATTGACTGTTCAACAGTCCTTTGCGAGGAAGATGAAATATCACAGCAGTCATCCTACTGCAAAGCGGATAACTGAGGCCTTGGCATCCTGGGTGGTGAGAAACATGGTTCCGGTATCCATCATTACTGCAGAGCCAACTAGAGACTTGTTGGAGGTACTGTGTCCCCGGTACCAAATACCATCTAGGTTCCATTTCTCTAGGCAGGCGATACCGAAAATGTACACAGACCTCAGAAAAAGACTCACCAGTGTCCTAAAAAATGCAGCTGTACCCAATGTCCACTTAACCACGGACATGTGGAGCAGGGCAGGGTCAGGACTATATGACTGTGACAGCCCACTGGGTAGATGTATGGACTCCCGCCGCAAGAACAGCAGCGGCGGCACCAGTAGCAGCATCTCGCAAACGCCAACTCTTTCCTAGGCAGGCTACGCTTTGTATCACCGGTTTCCAGAATACGCACACAGCTGAAAACCTCTTACGGCAACTGAGGAAGATCATCGCGGAATGGCTTACCCCAATTGGACTCTCCTGTGGATTTGTGGCATCGGACAACGCCAGCAATATTGTGTGTGCATTAAATATGGGCAAATTCCAGCACGTCCCATGTTTTGCACATACCTTGAATTTGGTGGTGCAGAATTTTTTAAAAAACGACAGGGGCGTGCAAGAGATGCTGTCGGTGGCCAGAAAAATTGCGGGACACTTTCGGCGTACAGGCACCACGTACAGAAGACTGGAGCACCACCAAAAACTACTGAACCTGCCCTGCCATCATCTGAAGCAAGAAGTGGTAACGAGGTGGAATTCAACCCTCTATATGCTTCAGAGGTTGGAGGAGCAGCAAAAGGCCATTCAAGCCTATACAATTGAGCACGATATAGGAGGTGGAATGCACCTGTCTCAAGTGCAGTGGAGAATGATTTCAACGTTGTGCAAGGTTCTGATGCCCTTTGAACTTGCCACACGTGAAGTCAGTTCAGACACTGCCAGCCTGAGTCAGGTCATTCCCCTCATCAGGCTTTTGCAGAAGAAGCTGGAGGCATTGAAGAAGGAGCTAAAAGGGAGCGATTCCGCTAGGCATGTGGGACTTGTGGATGCAGCCCTTAATTCGCTTAACAAGGATTCACGGGTGGTCAATCTGTTGAAATCAGAGCACTACATTTTGGCCACCGTGCTCGATCCTAGATTTAAAGCCTACCTTGGATCTCTCTTTCCGGCAGACACAAGTCTGCTGGGGTTGAAAGACCTGCTGGTGACAAAATTGTCAAGTCAAGCGGAACGCGACCTGTCAACATCTCCTCCTTCACATTCTCCCGCAACTGGGGGTGCGAGGAAAAGGCTCAGAATTCCGAGCCCACCCGCTGGCGGTGATGCAGGGCAGTCTGGAGCGACTGCTGATGCTGACATCTGGTCCGGACTGAAGGACCTGACAACGATTACGGACATGTCGTCTACTGTCACTGCATATGATTCTCTCAACATTGATAGAATGGTGGAGGATTATATGAGTGACCGCATCCAAGTAGGCACGTCAGACAGTCCGTACTTATACTGGCAGGAAAAAGAGGCAATTTGGAGGCCCTTGCACAAACTGGCTTTATTCTACCTAAGTTGCCCTCCCACAAGTGTGTACTCCGAAAGAGTGTTTAGTGCCGCCGCTCACCTTGTCAGCAATCGGCGTACGAGGTTACATCCAGAAAATGTGGAGAAGATGATGTTCATTAAAATGAATTATAATCAATTCCTCCGCGGAGACATTGACCAGCAGCAATTGCCTCCACAAAGTACACAGGGAGCTGAGATGGTGGATTCCAGTGGGGACGAATTGATAATCTGTGAGGAGGGGGATGTACACGGTGATATATCGGAGGGTGAAGATGAGGTGGACATCTTGCCTCTGTAGAGCCAGTTTGTGCAAGGAGAGATTAATTGCTTCTTTTTTGGGGGGGGTCCAAACCAACCCGTCATATCAGTCACAGTCGTGTGGCAGACCCTGTCACTGAAATGATGGGTTGGTTAAAGTGTGCATGTCCTGTTTTGTTTATACAACATAAGGGTGGGTGGGAGGGCCCAAGGACAATTCCATCTTGCACCTCTTTTTTCTTTTCTTTTTCTTTGCATCATGTGCTGATTGGGGAGGGTTTTTTGGAAGGGACATCCTGCGTGACACTGCAGTGCCACTCCTAGATGGGCCCGGTGTTTGTGTCGGCCACTAGGGTCGCTAATCTTACTCACACAGTCAGCTACCTCATTGCGCCTCTTTTTTTCTTTGCGTCATGTGCTGTTTGGGGAGGGTTTTTTGGAAGGGACATCCTGCGTGACACTGCAGTGCCACTCCTAGATGGGCCCGGTGTTTGTGTCGGCCACTAGGGTCGCTAATCTTACTCACACAGCTACCTCATTGCGCCTCTTTTTTTCTTTGCGTCATGTGCTGTTTGGGGAGGGTTTTTTGGAAGGGCCATCCTGCGTGACACTGCAGTGCCACTCCTAGATGGGCCCGGTGTTTGTGTCGGCCACTAGGGTCGCTAATCTTACTCACACAGCTACCTCATTGCGCCTCTTTTTTTCTTTGCGTCATGTGCTGTTTGGGGAGGGTTTTTTGGAAGGGACATCCTGCGTGACACTGCAGTGCCACTCCTAGATGGGCCCGGTGTTTGTGTCGGCCACTAGGGTCGCTTATCTTACTCACACAGCGACCTCGGTGCAAATTTTAGGACTAAAAATAATATTGTGAGGTGTGAGGTATTCAGAATAGACTGAAAATGAGTGTAAATTATGGTTTTTGAGGTTAATAATACTTTGGGATCAAAATGACCCCCAAATTCTATGATTTAAGCTGTTTTTTAGTGTTTTTTGAAAAAAACACCCGAATCCAAAACACACCCGAATCCGACAAAAAAAATTCGGTGAGGTTTTGCCAAAACGCGTTCGAACCCAAAACACGGCCGCGGAACCGAACCCAAAACCAAAACACAAAACCCGAAAAATTTCAGGCGCTCATCTCTAATATATATATATAAAACATATAAATCACAGAGTGAGAGGGAGGCTGGAAGCTGGGGCATGGAGAGAGATATGCAAGGGGGTGGGGTGGGGGGTTGGTAGTGTTCAGTATATTACCCTCCACCTAATCGGTGAGGAGGGCATATTTACATTTTTACGGTCAAAATTATATAGGTGACGTATTGTTGAAGTCGTTCAAAATATGTCCTCATTGATTAGTTGTAGGGTGCTAGAATTAACACTAGGTAGTATATGGGGCAGTATATGTCCCTGGGGCAAGGGTGGTGGTGGTATGGTGTGTTGTGTACATTCCTGGAGCTGGGGAGAAGAAGTGGGAGGGCAAGCATTGTATGTCCCTGGGCCCGTGGGGTACTGTATGTCTAAGGGGCCTGGGGGTAGGGTATGTTCCAGGAGGTAAAATGGTTTATGGATATGTTCCAGAGGCAGGGGTGGAGATTAGGGTGATACTATACTGTGAGGATAGGGGATAGGGCTGGTTAGCCTATCACCCTCCCTGGAGCATGAACTCCATACAGTCTATAACCTTTTGTGGCAAGCGGCCGAGAGTATTAGTGAGAATAAGAGGAAGGATGTGAGTAGTAGTGCAGAGCAAGAGGGTAGGCTGGGATTAGTAGTGGGGTGAACAAGATATGTTGGGGTGAGAGACATGGGGGTAGGGAGCGCGACATGGGGAGAGATAAAGAGTGAGATGAGGGAGGGGTAGAGTGAGATATTGGAGAGAGAGAGACAACGTACTGATAGGGGATCAATAAGTAACACAAGGTTGCAATAGTTACTGTATACAATAAAATAACCCCCATTTTCAGTGAGTGCTTACCAGCTTGATCACTGTTTCCACGGCAACACAGCGTGCATGGCCTTCACAGAGTAGTAGGTCGTCCCGCAGCATGCTTCCACTGCGCTGTAGTGGGGATAGGCGCAACCAGTGAGGAAGGTAAGAGCTGTGTGGCTGTGGCCATTCAGACTGCAGCGCACCAGTGCTGCTGCTCCACAGCCACACAATTAGCTGTGATCTACAAGAGTCGCCTCCTCTGACCTCTGAGATTAGTGCCTTGTGCGGCCGCAGCGCTATCCGTGGTGCTGGCAGGCCGTGGCTACTAATGAGAAAGGAAGTACCTTGGAAATCCCGCTGGCTGGGCCAATTCGTCCCCGGGTGGGAGGGACATCAGAAAGAAGACATGCCACCGCATCCCTGACTGGATCCCCTATGCATGCGATTGCGAGCACACATCGCTGTCAGTGCTCTGTCATGGGTACTGCTAGTCTGTGTGGTAGCTGGGAGATGCATGCTGCATTTGCCCCTATGAAGCTACCATCCGGACACACAGCCGCAGTGCGTGCTCCTCCATTAGAAATCAGTGAGCTGCGCCAGTGTGCAGAGGGGGTTTCCAGGTACTCGGAACCCCCCCCCCCCCCCCCCCTGCATGCGCGTATGGCTGGTGTGGCGATTGGTGTCCCTGCTGCGTGTGATCAGGCTCCCTGTCCGTTCCTCTGTCCGCCCTAATACATGCGGCTGCGGCGCCGGGGATGGTTAAGAGATGGTGACATCAGATCCCCAGCGCACAGCAACGACTACCTCAGTTGTTGTGCTCTGGGGATCTGATGTCACCATCTCTTAACCATCCCCGGCGCCGCAGCCGCATGTATTAGGGCGGACAGAGGAACGGACAGGGAGCCTGATCACACGCAGCAGGGACACCATTTGCCACACCGTTCATACATAATACGGCAGAACGAAGACGGGGTCGGAGGAAAGGGGAGGACCTGAGAGGAGAGGGGAGAGCGGCCTCTCCTCCTCTGGCCGGGTCCTAACTGCATCAGCAAAAGTTAATACAGGGGGAGAGACAGACTGGCGGCGGTGGGTGGCTGGCTAGCTGCGGCATATAATGAGTCAGTGTGACTCATTGTAATGCCGGCAGCTGTGGGCCCCTTCACAGTGTCAGGCCTCGGTGAAATGCCCTGCTTCCATCGGCGCTAGATCAGCTGCTGCCATTTACCAGCACTAAAACTGATTCAGGAGGAGCATGCCGCCCTCTAGTGGCTGCCGCCCATAGGCAGCTGCCTAAAGCTGCCTAATGGTAGCGCCGGCCCTGCTGGTAACTGTTCTCTACATAAGAGAAAAGAGAATCAGCTAAACCCAATAAATTCACATTAAAAAACCAAAGTAAAGGTGAACTCCACATTACAGGATAGCGCTAGCAGAGTGATACAGTCCAACATATAAAAGTCAGTTAATCAGTTCTATCGTTTTTGTAATGTTGATGTTCGATAGCCCATCTGGAAACTTTAATGACAAAAAAAGGTAATTTAAGTAAAAATGGGGGTAAATTGCTCTTTTACACTTTTTCTATCTCACTTACCTATATGGATAAGCACATTACTTATCAAGCCACAATGGTGTTGACTGCCTGGGATACAAAATGCTCCATCTGGAGACAGGGCATTTGGATTGGCTCAATCCCGAATATATATTAGGTGCAGTAATGCGGCTTTTATATTGCACAAATGGAGAAACAATATATCACGCTGCAGGATGAGATATAGGGCCTTATTCAGTACACATCGCTGATGTAATGTGATTGCACTTTCCCGACTTCAGGACCAATATTCACGTGTAGGGCCGGCTCTGTGCGTGTGCAGGCAGGGACATGTGATCGCATCACAGTGATGCAAACGCCTCTGCCTGATTGACAGGCAGAGGTGTTTGCAGGGCGGTCAGGGGTGGCGATGCGGCATTGCGGGGTTGTGGTATTAGAAATGGGGGGGGGGTACAAAACATGGCACTGGTGCGCCTGCATCGCAGACCCAGAAAAATAGATGTAGCCCCTATGTACGCAGGGGCTATGTATGCAGGAGCTACATCTATTCTGCGATGCGATCACAATTGAATTGCGATTGGATCGCTCGCGGCAATTAGCATGCTGGGCAGCCTTGCCCTGTACTGGTGGGCAGCCCCCAGCATGTGATCATACGCAATTGCAGTTTTGCTATTTTAGCAAAACTGCAACTGAAGCTGAATAAGGTCTATAGTATATCTATGGAGTGAAGGTGTTCTCAGATGAATGCACTATCATTAAGCTTTTTCTGCCCCCTGTAAAACAACTAGATTTTTGTCCACAATCTGAAGTGGAGGAGGCTAGATATCTCCAAAACTCTCAAAGAGATACACTTTGCGCTTTATAATGATTAGTATACTGTAGGTCCATAAGACATCAAATATTCTCCAACTAGCAACATTTTCCTGTCATTTAGCTATTACTGAATTAACCATGGAAGAACTGGCAGTATTTTAGGTGAAAATGGACAGGCTGTAATAATTAATGGTCAGTGATATTAGGCAGAACTTATAAGTAATGCTGTTACTATTTCTCACAATCTTGGAAAGAATCATTAACACAGAGCTACTTCCCAAAAGCAGGATGGAGGTGGCAGCTATGCATTGGCGTTTCTATAATGGGTGCAGTGGGCCCCTGGGTTCAGGTGGGCCCACACCGCACACACTGCACCCATTTAATATACTTACCATTCCGGAGTCCCGTGGCGAGTGCCCTCTAGTGCAAGCATAAATCACTCAGAAAATGGCATGCGCACTGGAGATGTCCCCGGGAACAAGGCACGGGTGCCATGTTCCCGGAGACCTGCGCATGCGCAGTAGATTCTGGCAGTATGCCAGAGTCTACTTGCTGCCGGAGAAGACGGGGCCCACGACGGAGGCTGCACACGGGTCCCCTCCTCTCTTAAAACTAATACATTTGTGACAAACTTGCTGCATGTCCACGTGTTATGGTTAGTAAATCACCCTTACAGGTTAGTAAAAATGTATATATTAGATTTACACATTCGCTACTCTATATAATAACATGAAATAAAATTGGGAGGACTGCACAAGTTCGGGATGGAAAATGATTGCATCTCTGCATTTAAATGGTTTTAAAAGCTGTATTCAATCTTTAACTGAAGTGGCATTTTGTTTTTGTTTTTCTCAGCCCTCAGTCCCAACTGATTTAGGCAACAAAACTGATAAATCTTTGGACCGAACACAAAAAAAGGAAAAAACAAGACACGGTCATTTCCTTCAAGCTGCTCAGCCCTTCAAGACTAAGGTATTCATGTCTTATTTACCAGGCAAAGCAAGTTATTATTCTTGTTGTAGGATAGGAATCTTTGAGGATAGATTGGGACTTTGCTGTGATAAGAGTAACTATATCTGACTCTACTCTTATTTGGTGGATTTCAAAATTGTACAGTGGAACCGTCTTCCTGAGTACTCTCAAAAGAAACTGTATGGTCCATATTTGTGTTATGTTGATCATGCAAGCTATTTCATTTCTAACAGAGGTGAAGTTGACACATGTAAATTCATACTTAGGGGGTATGCAATTAGCTCCATTTTTTTCGACTAGGCGAAAAAAGTGAGCTTTTTGCTATTTTTAGGGTGAATGGGGATTCGCCCTATGCAATGGCAGGGCCATTTTTTTGCCTATGCTGGGGTGGAAAACACGTGTATTATCGAATCCATGTGTTTTCCATCAAAACGTGGGTCATTTTCACCAATTTTGAGGCATTTTTCGCCAATACCTTTTCACCTAAAAAAAGGTGAAAAGGCATTGGCGAAAATGCCTTCAAAACGGACGAAAACGGCCCGCAATTGAATACTTAGGGAGGTGAATTAATTAGCTCCAAAGCAATCAGAGCTAATTGCATACCCCCTTAGTCTTCATAGAAGACTGCTGAATTGATCTGTTTATTTAATGAAGTTCTAGTTCTTGATATGGATGAACTGGGTAGTAGCATCACAGAGTGCTGAAACCAAGAAATAGAAATGCTTTTGGTTTATGATATTGGAGGGCAGATGAGTGAGGGCGATCTACAATCAATCAATCAATCAATCAATCAATCAATCAATTGGGCTTATTAAGGGTTGCATGAAATAGACAAGACCTGGAAACAGCTTCACAAAACCATCTTAAGAGCTATTTAGGGGCAGTCTAGTGGAGGTTATGCATTGCAATGAGCATTTCCAATAACCTGGATTCTAAGACCATGGATATTTCCTACCAATAGCTAATAAGATATTCATGTCTTTCTGTTGGCAGAATGGCGTGTGTGAGAAAGAAGCTACACACAAGTCAGACAGAGCTGGAATCATTGAAAATGAAGATGACAATAGAATACCTTTCCATTATGTCTTTAATGAGCTTCTAGTCTGGGCAGTGTTGATGAAGAGACAGAAGATGGCGCTCTTTTTCTGGCAGCATGGAGAAGAATCAATGGCTAAAGCATTGGTGGCCACATGTCTTTATCGAGCCATGGCCCATGAGGCTCGCCAATGGGATATTTTTGATGATACACCAGATAAGCTGAAAGCTTATTCCAAGTAAGCACGCTTATTTTTAATTCATTAATGGATGTATATTGTCAACATTTCCAATTAGAAACCTAGACAGTTAGGTGCTAATTAATGAGCATACAGGTCAGGTAACATTATAGAAGGAATTAAGGAATAGCTTGTACAATTTTTTGCTGTAAAAAGAAATTATAGAGCATTTGAAAAGAATATTTGTTTGCCAAGTAATGTTGTAGAGGACCTGCTTTTATTATTTTTATTGTTTTCTCTCTCATAGAGAATTTGCTCATCTAGCGGTAGAACTCCTCGAGAATACCTACAAACAGAATGAAAGAATGACAATGAAGTTATTGACATATGAACTAAGCAGCTGGAGTAAATCTACTTGCCTTAAACTTGCAGTTTCTGGAAATGTTCGGAATTTTATTTCCCACGCTTGTACCCAGAAGCTACTCACAGATATGTGGATGGGGAGACTTAACCTGAGGAAAAATGCATGGTTTAAGGTAATTACAATACGACATCTTTAAAAGTAACTATCAAAAGAAAAAATAATTCAAGTAATCAGAGGCATAACTAGAACTTTGTGGACCCTATAGCAAAATCTTGAAAGCCCCCCCTCCCCATGCGTTGGCACCGAGAGGTAAAATAAAGACCATGCATTTGCCTCTAAATGAAAGAAACACATTGACCCCCACATGAAAAAAAACAATTTACCTACGTTACTTAATCTGGGCCAAGCCTTCTGATAGACCGTTTCACTCTGTATCACTGAAAAGCATTTCAGATACTCTTACTGTTTGGGACAGACTCATTAACCTATTAGTAAAGTTTTTTCTCCCATCCTCAAATATTTCTCTATTTGTCGTTTTGAGATTATTTCCTGATCTATGCCCCCACAATTGGTCTGAAATTGGCATTTTAATGATTAGAGATTTGTATGATGATTCCCACCATAAGTCCTTTCAGCAACTTCAAACTCAATATGCTGTTCCTGGAAAGGATTTCTATAAATATTTGCAAATAAGACATTGGGTTTTGAGCAACTCACTGGGGTATATTCAACCCCTATTCAATCCCATCTAAAATTCGACTTTTTCAAGTCGAATTTTAGATAGGACACAGAGGAGGAGAAGGGGGGCGAGCCGCGGGGGGACAGCCGGCAGGCATACAGGAGATCAGCGCTACGGAGTAACGCTGCAGCAGGATGTCACTCACCGCCCGACCTCACGGCAGCTTCCACCCGGCTCCAGCAGCGTACTGGAGCTGGGTGGAAGCTGCCGTGAGGTCGGGCGGGTGAGTGACATCCAGCTGCAGCGCTGATCGTAGCGCTGATCTCCTGTATGCCCGCCGGCTGTCCCCCCGTCTCCCTGCAGCTCCCCCCCCCCCCTCGCCTCCTCTGGGTCCATCTCATTCCGACATCATTTTGATGTCGGATTGAGATAGTCGAAAAAGGGGCCAAAACCTGTCGGATTTTGGCCCCGTTTCGACATCAACACGTGGATCGGCAGCTATTCCGCCGATCCACGTGCTTTTCGACAAGTCGAATGCCTCGACTTGTCGAAAATCGGGATTCGACCTTAAAAAGTCGAAAACTGCCGTCTTTTCGACAGACGGCAGTTTTCGACTGCAATTGAATATACCCCATTGTCTGCACAGCCTCTTCCCTCTCCCCTCCATATGTTTTGTCCGCTGTGCCTCACAAAGGTGGCTTCTCTTTATGGTACAATGCTCTCATATGGCCCGAATCCTCCAAATTTTGTTGGAGACACTGTGGTCACGAGGGTACATTAGTTAACATTTTTTGATCATGTCCACTAATTAGCTTTTTATGGAAAGAGGTCTTCAAATTAATTAATAAAGTTACTGAGGAAATGATTCCTCAAACTCCTGAAAACGCCCTCTTACATTTCTTACCCCTGTCTGTTCAATCTCATAATAAATATATTATTAGACACATATTAATAGCTACAAGAGCCGCTTTGGCCCAATATTGGAAAAGGGCGGACCCTCCTCTTTTATCTAAAATTATTTCTAGTATCTAGCGTTGTTTTGAATTGGAAACTATTGGGTTCAAATAGTCTACGTCGTCTTCTTCACCACTGATTAAATGGCAATCCTGGTCAGTTCATTATATTACCTACAGTATGTAGCTTCAATTAACTCTACAGGCTAAAACACTTGTGCTGTAATAACTCGCTTTAACCCTTTTTTTTTCACTACCCCCTATTAATACAGTTTTCTGGTCCTAACATATTAAACTCATGACAATTTGGTTAATTCTAAAGGGGTGTACACATGGAGAGATGTGTTCCAGAGATGTGTGCTGAGCGAGGGGTGGGGGGTAACTGCTCACTTCACCCAACAGTGAAGTGAGTGATCTGACTAGAATTGGCCTGCATGCAGGCCAATCTAGAGTCAGCGATAGCGACGCGTGGGGCCGTGACTTGCTATCGATATGGGCTATACACACGGAGAGATGTGTGCTTAATTTCTAAGCAATCTAGTCAGAATATTTATTTGTTTATTATATTTTCTAAAAAACAATTTTCCCCTTGCGCTATAAAATAAGATACACGGTATGGCCAGAATTTAAATGATACCAATTCCGATAATTTAAATAATATATTTTAATAAACCAGTTATATTTGACCAGTCACAATTCAATTAAAAATAGCACTTCATATTTAATTTCCCTATGGAGGTGGATCCCAAATAGTGTATACACACAAAATATTATTATAGAATATAAAAAATATATAAAAAACAAAATACCAAGTTGTAGACTAAAAAATAATTTGAAAGTCCATGATCTTAGCACAGAGTCCTTCCTGGACACATCACTACACAGTCCCTACGTGCGGCCGCGGCGCCACCGCCAGGGAAGTGGGGACAGCCGTAACTCAGCTGCCCTGCATGTGGAGCCGTCGTCGACCTTTTGACCCTGTCGACAATCAAAAGGTCAACAGGGTCAAAAGGTCGACACAAAAAATGTTGGTTGTTGTTTTGTGTTTTTAAACCTTTTTTTACCCCAATTTGTTGAGATGCGTCTCCTCGCCAGCTTGCCATGCTTCGGGCGCGGTGGCTCGCTCTGCTCAGCTTCACTAGCCACAAGGTTACTAATGGTGATACAGTAGTTTGTGGCATGGATAGTCTATTTGATGAAATGCGTTCGCTCGCCACGCTTCGGGCTTGGTGGCTCGCTCCGCTTCGCTCGCCACATGGTAATAGTTTGTGACATGGATAGTAAATGCAGCAAAAGTTGTAAAAATTTAAAAACCCCTAAAAAACATGTGTCAACCATACAAAATGGCAAGGCGACTTACACCTTTTGACTGTTGACCTTTTGACCATGTCGACATTTTGATTGTCGACCTTTTGACTGTCTATCTATCAACCACCTCCCAGAATGCAACTGGCAGCTCGACAATGCGGAAGAGAGTGGGAGCCAGAGCAGTTCCTGCTTGCTGTCGGGTGGTTGCTTCTGGTGTCCATCAGCAGAGGGGGCGTGGCCAATGTGCTTCACCCAGCCAATTCACTGTGTGAAAATATGCAAATATCAGAGCTGCCAGGATTAGTTTTTTGACACCCACAGGCAGCTTTGCAGATCCAAGTAACTGCTAACAAAGATGCAGCATCAGTCACAGATCATTTGATTGTCGCATTCCTATGGTCGCGCCGAATGGCACTGGTACCATGTTTTCTGAGTATGGTATTGCAGTCACATACTGAGACATACCCCTAAAATGATCGTGATACTCCTGCATTTTTACCGCCACTCCCCATTATCTCCCTGAAATGGTCCCTGCTTGTCAATCACTTTGCAAATAAATCCTCTTTGCAGCAGCCATTGCTAATGAATCACTGCGCATGCATAGAGCGACTGTGATGCATGCGCAGTAGACCAATATTTACTTCCCTCTGTAAATACCGGCATTGAGTAGAAATCTGAATCAGGCCCAAAATATACAGAGACATTGCACAGTATACATTTATGGAATACAGATGGGGCTAAGGGGGCATGCGCCCCGGGTGCAGGATTTGAGGGGGCGCCGAGGTGCTACAGAGGACCAGGTTTTTTAAAATTTTTTGACCAGCAGTGCTGTGCTGCTCCAGTGAGACAGCAGATGGCTCCCGGGGGCAGTGTCTCTGAGCCATCTGTCTGCCTGCAGCTGGCTCCAATGCTGTGTGGGTGAGCTCCAGTACCTGGGATCACTCCTATGCTGGCAACTGTCTCAAACTCTCTTCTTTGCCACGCAGTGCTGCGAATAGCGTGAGGTGCACCGAGCAATCTGTAGAAGCGAGCTGTTGGTGCTGTGTTTGTCAGCAGGCTATGATCCCGGCTGCCTGCCCAGCACCAACCAATAACAAGCTGCCGGCTGCACACCATTGAGCTAGCTGTACACTTGACAGTGGAACCTAAGAGCCTGGACAACCTCCTCTTACCGAGTATCACTACAGCAGCTTTGTGGTGAGTTTAAAGACAGACTTTATTATCGGCACTGTGCTCCCAGTTAGCAGTATCAACCTCTGCTTTGCCTCCAAGATGGGGTGATTTGGTTTAGCTTATAAGGGGAGTGTAGTGATGTAGTGTACCATATAGAATATGGTATCCGGACTCCAGGTCGACAGCACAAAGGTCGACACACCTTAGGTCGACGCCAATTGGTCGACACACCTTAGGTCGACATGGACAAAAGGTCGACGGGAACAAGGTCGACATGGAAAAAGGTCGACATGAGTTTTTCACGATTTTTTTTCTTTTTTTGAACCTTTTCATACTTAACGATCCACGTGGACTACGATTGGAACGGTAAAGTGTGCCGAGCGAAGCGGTAGTGGAGCAAAGGCACCATGCCCGAAGCATGGCGAGCGAAGCGAGCCATGCGAGGGGACGCGGTGCACTAATTCGGGTTCCCGGTCACTCTACGAAGAAAACGACACCAAAAAAACATAAAAAACTCATGTCGACCTTTTTCCATGTCGACCTTGTCCATGTCGACCTTTTGTCCATGTCGACATTTTGTCCATGTCGACCTAAGGTGTGTCGACCAATTGGCGTCGACCTAAGGTGTGTCGACCTTTGTGCTGTCGACCCTCAGTCCCAGACCCATAGAATATGCAGAGTAGTAATGTATTGTAGTATATAGGGGCATGTAGTGCACTGATATGGTGTAGCATATAAGGGGATGTAGTCAGGGCCGGCGCTTCCATTAGGCAGCTTTAGGCAGCTACCTATGGTCGCCGAGACCTGAGGGGGCAGCCCGCTGAGACTGCCTGTTAGAAAAATGAAGGATGTCTCTGAAAGAGAGACATCCTTGTCCTAGATTAGGGGTTGGCGGGCATAGGAGCAGCGCAGTATGTCATCAGCTGCTCAGGGAGTCAGGCACAAGTAATTTCAGCCATAGAGATCAGTGCCAGCAAGAGTGAACGCAGAGCTGACAGGCAGGCGCCAGAGACAGAGGAGGACAGCGCGTCACCCGCCGCCCGAACTTCCAGGTTCCCTGCAGGCGTCTTTGTGGCATTGCGCTTGCGCAGAAGCTGCAGCTGTACCCAGCCAACGCTTTCAGCTCTGAGTACTGCATTCTTGCCATCACCGGCTGCTGGACAAACAGTGCCTGACTGGAGCTGCCCCCACACACAGTATAGTCACTGGACAGAGTAGAAGAAACAGATCTGAGGTGAGGAAAGAATCTCCCCTCAGCATACACAACCACCACTGCCGGCACAGTGCTGGATCCTGTATCCCCCCCAATGCTCTCTTCCTCCCCAATGTTCCCAGGTGAGGTTGTGTGTCCCAGCTCCCCCCTGATGTCCCTAAGTCCTATGTACCTCTTCCCCACCCTGATGTCCCATGGTCCTATTTACCTCTCCCACCCACCCCGATGTCCCTAGGTCCTATGTACATCTTCCCCCCTCTGATGTCCCTAGGTCCTATGTACCTCTTCCTCCCAATGTCCCTAGGTCCTATGTACCCCCCCCCCCCCCCGATGTCGCTAGGTCCTATGTACCTCTCTCCCCCCCTCGATGTACCTAGGTCCTATGTACCTCTTCCTCCCTGATTTCCCTAGGTCCTATGTACCTCCCAAATTGAAAAAGGGAGGGTGAAATCCTTAATGGCGCTTCTAGTAAACCGATTGCTGCCTTCTTGGTCCAACGGTGAACTTATCCCAGGTAGTACAAAAGTGGAACAGAAAGAGTTGTGGTGGTGTGGACTAGATGGCGCTATCGCTCAAGCGGTGATGGTGAATATGAGAGTGCTCAAAAAAATACTTAGCTGTGCCGTCACCGGACGGAAAGTCAAGGGTGTTCAATGTTCAATCTTTGATAGAGAGCTCAACCGTGTTCAAAAAATAGGAAAATGAAACAGAAGTATACAATGTGTAGTATTGTCGCGTGAAACAAAATGAGGCAATAAAGTAGTCTACGGTTTTTGCCGATAGGCTAGTAGGCTTCACTAGGCAATGTGAATGGTCAGAGAATTGGTGATCTTTTTAAACCAACAAATTGAGACAGTGTTCTCATATAAACACACCTGACTTACAAAAAGACAGGTGTTGACATGCCCATAAAGGTATCTTTTCAAGATGTGACGTGCTCTTTATCAATTGGTGGTTGAAGACCAGGATCTAAATGGTATCTGCTATCGTGAGAGAGGGGCGTACCTAACACTCACGTGAGGGAAGGTCGATATCCTCATATAGCGGTTTCTTTCAAGGACATCGTTCCAAAGGGGTTATCATGGTGGTTAAATATCCGATGCTGGAATACTCGACCATATATGAAATGTGAAACAGAAGTACACAATGTGTAGTATATTCAAACAACATGTGGTATCTTAGCCACTGTTTATAGGCGTACCTAATTTCAAAATTATCAGTATCTTTCTATGCTGGTAGTGAAACCATAGAATTCCTAAAAACACACCTGACTTACATAGAGACAGGTGTCTGGACGCCCATAACAGTATCTTTCATGAGATATGGGGTTCTCTATCAGTCAGTGGCGGGTAGCCAAACTTAAAATAGTGAGGGAGGCGTACCTAACACTCACGTGCAAAACGGTTAGTGTCCTCATATAGCGGTTTCTTTCAAGGACCTCGATCCAGGAGTAGTAAAAAGTAACATTTATTCAAAGTACATAACATAAAAAACAGGCTGATCTTAGCGTAAGAGTCCGGCTCTGATGGAAGTGAGAACCGTCTTGGAACAATAAGTGGCCAACTTAGGGGTTCCAAAAAAAAAATATTTCTGACAAGGTCCTACCTTCCTTCTGAGTCCAATAGACAGGTCCGCTGTTGAAGAGCCCCCTCTAAGCCAACGCATTTCGAGTCAGGAGACTCTTTTTCAAGGCATGAGGGTCCAAACAAACAGGTTCCCCTATTTATAGCAAGACATAGTGACATCACTTCTGGTCACATGACCGGAACTGGATGCTGAGAGTTCAGAAATTAAAAGAATTAATAAAATTAATAAAAAGTTCTTCTTACTGTTTAGGATGTATGTTATCGTATAAAACGCTCCATTATTGACATAAAACAATGCTCATTTGGGATTATACCAGTAAAAATAAGGATCGACTCCCCCTATGGGTTGTGGGACATGTAGTAAAAAATGGGAGTAATTCAGGAAAAGGACGTCCATGACCGGAAGCCGCTCGGCTTCCTGGGTAATGTAGTCTATGTATCCACAGGAAGTGGCGCTATTTGCGGCCAGAAAGCTTTGTTACTGACATAGAACAAAGCTTATTTCAATAGTCACATTTATAAACTAAAGTGAACTTTCACTGGGGATTATTGAAAACAAAAGTAATTGCTATAAAGAGAGGCCGGCCGCGGCCGGAAGCCGCTCGCCTCCTGGGTGATGTAGTCTGTTGCCCATCCAGGAAGTCGCGCTGTCCATGGCCAGGGTGGAAGTCCATTTCAGATGCATCTTATTCCCGGAAGTGCCAGCCGCGGCGGAAGTGCCGCTATACTTCTGGGTAATGTAGTTCCCAGTTCTTATGTGTCCATAGCTGTTGAAGCAAAAGTAAAAAAGCCGCTTTGATTCTGGGTGTTGTAGTTTCTTGGTGTAATAAACAGTCACAGCAGGATTAAAGAGTTGATGCTTGCAAAGGTCGTTTTTTTATATAAAAGTTGCGGAGGAAACAACCACAGTTAGTGGTGCTCATTGCTTGATTACTGAAAGAGTTAACAGAAATAATAGTGAATTACATTCTTATTGCTGGTTTTTTGGATATAAATGTTAAGTAAAGAGAAGATAAATTGGAGGGCAATTAAACATGGAAGGCAAGGCAAATTTCACTTGTTAGATAAGTGTTGAGGAATAAGAAGTGACCCAAGTGATAGTAACATGCATTTTAAAAGGATTTAACTTTTAAAGGGCCAGTGTGTAAGAAAACATACTGTGCTTAGAAAATGAAATTAAACATGCTGTGCTTTACAAAATGGAACATGCTGTTTTTAAGGTGAACCTCTATCAGAAAAATATTCATTTTCCATGATCTTAAATGTAGTGGAACAAATAAAGGTGACATATAACGATATAGGTATTATTGGTATGTTTTCACTAAAATTGTAGTATTTTCGTTAAAGGAACCACTTCAATTCAAAATCATGGTTCAGTCCGCCTGGAGTAAGAGTATTGAGTAGAAAGATGGTTTTCATTTCCGACATCGCAAGGTTTTTCTCTGTGTTCTTGTCCTTCCATGTGGCTTTGATGTGTTTGATTCCAATGATTTTTTTTATATGTTGGAGCAACCATATATGGAGCAACCATGTTTGGTTTTAAAATGATTGGAGAGATGATGGGTCTCTATTCCCTTTTTGACATTCCTCAAATGTTCTCCTATTCTGATCTTTAAGGGTCTAGTGGTTCGTCCGATATAACAAAGTCCACAGGAGCATTCAATTAGATAAATAACATTGGCAGTGTGACATGTTATAAAATCTTTGATCTTGAACTTGACTTTGTTAACTGTTACTTCACAATATTTGCTGGTGGAGTCTTTGATGTTTTTACACCCAATGCATAAACCACAGCGATGGAATCCTTTAGTTCTAATAAGGTTACGGGTTGGCATTGGTAACGTGCTTCTTACCAGTTGATTCTTTAGATTCTTGGATTTTCTATAAATAAAATTAGTTTTTTTTGGGATAATGTCCGTAAGAATGGGATCTTTTGTTAAAAGATACCAATTTTTGTTGATAATTTTTTCTATTTTTTTATGTTGGCCATCATATTGGGAGATAAATGCCCACTGGAGTTTATCTGATTTCTTTTCTTTTTTCTTCTTTTCTGGTTTCTTTACAAACAAAGATGTGCGATCTATCATTTCTACCTCACAAATGACTTGATCGAGTACTTTTTCTTTGTATCCTTTCTTGAGGAAATTCTCCTTCATTTCTAAAGATTGCTGTTTAAAGACCTTTTGGTCGCTGCAATTCCTATGAACTCTTAGAAATTGGCTTTTGGGCACCCCTTTTAGCCATAGGGAGTGATGTTGGCTGTCTGTCGGGATGTACGTATTGACGTCTGTTGGTTTATGATAGATCATAGTGTTCAAAATGTTATTTTCCTGATAAATGGTCAAATCTAAAAAATTGATTTGTTTATTACTGGTGACCAAGGTGAATTGTAGATTTACGTCATTTTCATTCAACGATTCAAAGAATTTTTCCAGATCTTCTAGTGGAGATCTCCAGAAAAGGAGAACATCGTCTATATAACGAAACCAATGTGTGAGGGGTCCACCCAAGCTATGCCGCCATGAATGGCTCTATTCTCCCAAAAGCTCATAAATAGATTGGCATAGCTTGGGGCAAATTTCGTCCCCTTGCAGTACCGTTCTTTTGTAGAAAAAAATCACTGTTGAAGAAAAAAATAATTATTCTTTAATATAAAGTTGATTGCTTCCAAGGTAAAATCCTTTCTCTCTTTTGTTAGGTCCGTCTTGTCAAGGAACCAAGTGATGGCTTCCAGTCCCTGTTCGTGTCTGATACAGGTATACAGGGATGTCACATCGGCGGAGGCCATATACATGCCTTCTTCCCACTTGATATTTTGAAGTATCGTGATGACATCACCTGTATCTTTCAGATAGGAGGGGGTGGAAGTGACGAGAGGCTGTAGGATGGAGTCTACCAGGGAGGAGAGGTTAGATGTTAAACTCCCAGTGCCAGCAATAATGGGCCTCCCTGGGGGATCTACTAGGCTTTTATGAACTTTAGGAAGTATGTAAATGGTGGGAGTAACCGGATCTTCTATATTCACAAATTCATATTCTGTTTTTGATATACCTTGGCTTTGCTGATGTTTGTCCAAGAGTTTAAGGAATTTCTCTCTGATTGTGTTAGATGGATCACTTTTAAGCTTAGTGTATGTTTCACTATCTGCCAGCTGTGTATTGACTTCCTTAATATAATCCTCACGGTTTAGTATAGCAATACCACCGCCTTTGTCGCAAGGTTTGAAAATGATCTCTCCATCTTTGCTAAGATCCTCGATGATCTGCCTCTCCCGTTTATTGAGATTGAATCTCATCTTAGGTTTTTTAAGGTTCTTAACTTCTTCCAATACCAGTTTGGAGAAGGTCTCAATAAAGTTCCCTTTAACATGAGTGGGATAAAATTTGGACTTTTTCCTTCTTTTGCTGGAATTCTCTTCCTCCGGAGTTGCAGGGGTGCCAGATGTTTCTTCTGAAACTCCTGTCTCGGTTCTATTGTCCAATTCCTTTAAGGCAAATAACGACTTTGAAAAATATATTGATATCCAAAAGTTTATTAGAAAAATTACTCTAAGGAAATTCTTTGCCTTAAAGGAATTGGATAATAGAACCGAGACAGGAGTTTCAGAAGAACCATCTGGCACCCCTGCAACTCCGGAGGAAGAGAATTCCAGCAAAAGAAGGAAAAAGTCCAAATTTTATCCCACTCATGTTAAAGGGAACTTTATTGAGACCTTCTCCAAACTGGTATTGGAAGAAGTTAAGAACCTTAAAAAACCGAAGATGAGATTCAATCTCAATAAACGGGAGAGGCAGATCATCGAGGATCTTAGCAAAGATGGAGAGATCATTTTCAAACCTTGCGACAAAGGCGGTGGTATTGCTATACTAAACCGTGAGGATTATATTAAGGAAGTCAATACAGAGCTGGCAGATAGTGAAACATACACTAAGCTTAAAAGTGATCCATCTAACACAATCAGAGAGAAATTCCTTAAACTCTTGGACAAACATCAGCAAAGCCAAGGTATATCAAAAACAGAATATGAATTTGTGAATATAGAAGATCCGGTTACTCCCACCATTTACATACTTTCTAAAGTTCATAAAAGCCTAGTAGATCCCCCAGGGAGGCCCATTATTGCTGGCACTGGGAGTTTAACATCTAACCTCTCCTCCCTGGTAGACTCCATCCTACAGCCTCTCGTCACTTCCACCCCCTCCTATCTGAAAGATACAGGTGATGTCATCACGAAACTTCAAAATATCAAGTGGGAAGAAGGCATGTATATGGCCTCCGCCGATGTGACATCCCTGTATACCTGTATCAGACACGAACAGGGACTGGAAGCCATCACTTGGTTCCTTGACAAGACGGACCTAACAAAAGAGAGAAAGGATTTTACCTTGGAAGCAATCAACTTTATATTAAAGAATAATTATTTTTTCTTCAACTGTGATTTTTTTCTACAAAAGAACAGTACTGCAATGGGGACGAAATTTGCCCCAAGCTATGCCAATCTATTTATGAGCTTTTGGGAGAATAGAGCCATTCATGGTGGCATACCTTGGGGTGGACCCCTCACACATTGGTTTCGCTTTATAGACGATGTTCTCATTTTCTGGAGATCTCCACTAGAAGATCTGGAAAAATTCTTTGAATCGTTGAATGATAATGACGTAAATCTACAATTCACCTTGGTCACCAGTAATAAACAAATCAATTTTTTAGATTTGACCATTTATCAGGAAAATAACATTTTGAACACTATGATCTATCATAAACCAACAGACGTCAATACGTATATCCCGACAGACAGCCAACATCACTCCCTATGGCTAAAAGGGGTGTCCATAAGCCAATTTCTAAGAGTTCATAGGAATTGCAGCGACCAAAAGGTCTTTAAACAGCAATCTTTAGAAATGAAGGAGAATTTCCTCAAGAAAGGATACAAAGAAGAAGTACTCGATCAAGTCATTAGTGAGGTAGAAATGATAGATCGCACAACTTTGTTTGTAAAGAAACCAGAAAAGAAGAAAAAAGAAAAGAAATCAGATAAACTCCAGTGGGCATTCATCTCCCAATATGATGGCCAACATAAACAAATAGAAAAAATTATCAACAAAAATTGGTATCTTTTAACAAAAGATCCCATTCTTACGGACATTATCCCAAAAAAAACTAATTTTATTTATAGAAAATCCAAGAATCTAAAGAATCAACTGGTAAGAAGCACGTTACCAATGCCAACCCGTAACCTTATTAGAACTAAAGGATTCCATCGCTGTGGTTTATGCATTGGGTGTAAAAACATCAAAGATTCCACCAGCAAATATTGTGAAGTAACAGTTAACAACGTCAAGTTCAAGATCAAAGATTTTATATCATGTCACACTGCCAATGTTATTTATCTAATTGAATGCTCCTGTGGACTTTGTTATATCGGACGAACCACTAGACCAGTGATTTTCAACCTTTTTTTAGTCACGGCACACCGAATAATATTTTAAAATTCCCAGGGCACACCATCAGTTCCCTACAGAAAAAAAACAAAAAACACACATTGGCCCTCACAGTAAAGAAAAATCCACACATACATTGGCCTACACAGTTGCTCCCCACATAAATCATGTTGCTCACACATAAATCAATCACATTTCTCCCCACATAAATCGTATTGCTCCCCACATTAATTATTCACATTGTTCCCCCCATAAATCCATATAAATCCTTATTCTCCCCACATAAATCTTATTGTTCCCCACAGGAGAAATAAAATAACAAATATTAGCCCCTACCGGTCAGCTGTCCTCCTCCCTGTCCCTCGGTTGCAGGCGTTCATAGTGGAGTGCTGCAAATACTGAGCAGGGGGCGGTTGGGCAGGTGTGGATGTGGGTTGTCAAGGAAAGCTGTGTATGCAGGCGGGAACTGGAAGATGTGTAAGCAGGCAAGTGGGCTGGCTGGGTGGTAGACGCGGCAGCAGTGACCTATGATATCACACCGCTGCGTCTTCAAGTCATAGGTCACGGCCGGAGCATGACTGATCCTCTAAAAAGAGCCCGGGCCAACAGTTCACTCTGAAGGTGCAGGACACTGCTCTGGCTCCGCGGCACACCTTGCAACTGGTCGCGGCACACTAGTGTGCCACGGCACACTGGTTGAAAAAGCCTGCACTAGACCCTTAAAGATCAGAATAGAAGAACATTTGAGGAATGTCAAAAAGGGAATAGAGACCCATCATCTCTCCAATCATTTTAAAACCAAACATGGTTGCTCCACCCAACATATAAAAAAATTCATTGGAATCAAACACATCAAAGCCACATGGAAGGACAAGAACACAGAGAAAAACCTTGCGATGTCGGAAATGAAAACCATCTTTCTACTCAATACTCTTACTCCAGGCGGACTGAACCATGATTTTGAATTGAAGTGGTTCCTTTAACGAAAATACTACAATTTTAGTGAAAAAATACCAATAATACCTATATCGTTATATGTCACCTTTATTTGTTCCACTACATTTAAGATCATGGAAAATGAATATTTTTCTGATAGAGCAGAGGTTCTCAAACTCGGTCCTCAGGACCCCACACAGTGCATGTTTTGCAGGTAACCCAGCAGGTGCACAGGTGTATTAATTACTCATTGACACATTTTTAAAGGTCCACATGTGGAGCTCATTATTTCAATTGTGCTTCTATGAGGAGACCTGCAAAACATGCACTGTGTGGGGTCCTGAGGACCGAGTTTGAGAACCTGTGTGATAGAGGTTCACCTTAAAAACAGCATGTTCCATTTTGTAAAGTTGTGTTTAATTTCATTTTCTAAGCACAGTATGTTTTCTTACACACTGGCCCTTTAAAAGTTAAATCCTTTTAAAATGCATGTTACTATCACTTGGGTCACTTCTTATTCCTCAACACTTATCTAACAAGTGAAATTTGCCTTGCCTTCCATGTTTAATTGCCCTCCAATTTATCTTCTCTTTACTTAACATTTATATCCAAAAAACCAGCAATAAGAATGTAATTCACTATTATTTCTGTTAACTCTTTTAGTAATCAAGCAATGAGCACCACTAACTGTGGTTGTTTCCTCCGCAACTTTTATATAAAAAAACGACCTTTGCAAGCATCAACTCTTTAATCCTGCTGTGACTGTTTATTACACCAAGGAACTACAACACCCAGAATCAAAGCGGCACTTTTACTTTTGCTTCAACAGCTATGGACACATAAGAACTGGGAACTACATTACCCAGAAGTATAGCGGCACTTCCGCCGCAGCTGGCACTTCCGGGAATAAGATGCATCTGAAATGGACTTCCGCCCTGGCCACGGACAGCGCGACTTCCTGGATGGGCAACAGACTACATCACCAAGGAGGCGAGCGGCTTCCGGCCGCGGCCGGCCTCTCTTTTTAGCAATTACTTTTGTTTTCAATAATCCCCAGTGAAAGTTCACTTTAGTTTATAAATGTGACTATTGAAATAAGCTTTGTTCTATGTCAGTAACAAAGCTTTCTGGCCGCAAATAGCGCCACTTCCTATGGATACATAGACTACATTACCCAGGAAGCCTAGCGGCTTCCGGTCACGGACGTCCTTTTCCTGAATTACTCCCATTTTTTACTACATGTCCCACAACCCATAGGGGGAGTCGATCCTTATTTTTACTGGTATAATCCCAAATGAGCATTGTTTTATGTCAATAATGGAGCGTTTTATACGATAACATACATCCTAAACAGTAAGAAGAACTTTTTATTAATTTTATTAATTCTTTTAATTTCTGAACTCTCAGCATCCAGTTCCGGTCATGTGACCAGAAGTGATGTCACTATGTCTTGCTATAAATAGGGGAACCTGTTTGTTTGGACCATCATGCCTTGAAAAAGAGTCTCCTGACTCGAAATGTGTTGGCTTAGAGGGGGCTCTTCAACAGCGGACCTGTCTATTGGACTCTGAAGGAAGGTAGGACCTTGTCAGAAATATTTTTTTTTTGGAACCCCTAAGTTGGCCACTTATTGTTCCAAGACGGTTCTCACTTCCATCAGAGCCGGACTCTTACGCTAAGATCAGCCTGTTTTTTATGTTATGTACTTTGAATAAATGTTACTTTTTACTACTCCTGGATCGAGGTCCTTGAAAGAAACCGCTATATGAGGACACTAACCGTTTTGCACGTGAGTGTTAGGTACGCCTCCCTCACTATTTTAAGTTTGGCTACCCGCCACTGACTGATAGAGAACCCCATATCTCTTGAAAGATACTGTTATGGGCGTCCAGACACCTGTCTCTATGTAAGTCAGGTGTGTTTTTAGGAATTCTATGGTTTCACTACCAGCATAGAAAGATACTGATAATTTTGAAATTAGGTACGCCTATAAACAGTGGCTAAGATACCACATGTTTTTTGAATATACTACACATTGTGTACTTCTGTTTCACATTTCATATATGGTCGAGTATTCCAGCATCGGATATTTAACCACCATGATAACCCCTTTGGAACGATGTCCTTGAAAGAAACCGCTATATGAGGATATCGACCTTCCCTCACGTCAGTGTTAGGTACGCCCCTCTCTCACAATAGCAGATACCATTTAGATCCTGGTCTTCAACCACCAATTGATAAAGAGCACGTCACATCTTGAAAAGATACCTTTATGGGCATGTCAACACCTGTCTTTTTGTAAGTCAGGTGTGTTTATATGAGAACACTGTCTCAATTTGTTGGTTTAAAAAGATCACCAATTCTCTGACCATTCACATTGCCTAGTGAAGCCTACTAGCCTATCGGCAAAAACCGTAGACTACTTTATTGCCTCATTTTGTTTCACGCGACAATACTACACATTGTATACTTCTGTTTCATTTTCCTATTTTTTGAACACGGTTGAGCTCTCTATCACAAGTTGAACATTGAACACCCTTGACTTTCCGTCCGGAGACGGCACAGCTAAGTATTTTTTTGAGCACTCTCATATTCACCATCACCGCTTGAGCGATAGCGCCATCTAGTCCACACCACCACAACTCTTCCTATGTACCTCCCCCCCGATGTCCCTATGTCCTATGTACCCATCCCCCACCCCTGATGACCATAGGTCCTATGTACCACTTCCCCCCCTGATGTCCCTAGGTCCTATGTACCTCTTCCACCCCCTGATGTCCTAGGTCCTATGTACCTCTCCCCCCCCCGATGTCCCTAGGTCCTATGTACCTCTCCCCCCCCTCCCAATGTCCCTAGGTCCTATGTACCTCTCCCCCCCCTCCCAATGTCCCTAGGTCCTATGTACCTCTTTCCACCCCGATGTCCCTAGGTCCATTGTCCCTCCTCACTCTTCCCCCGTCTTGTGCCCAGTGTCCTGTGTCACCCTTTCCCCCTCGTGTACTGTACATGTCCTGTGTCACCTCCCCCATGTCCCCAGGTCCTATGTCCCACCTCCCCCCTGAAGTCCCTAGGTCCTGTCTCCCTCCTTCCCTTTTCCACCATCTTGTGCCCATGTCCTGTGCCACCCCCTCCCACTCAGGTTCCCAGGTACTGTGTCACCCCTTCCCCCTCATGTCCTCAGTGCTTGTGTCACCCCCCCAAATCCTGTTTTGTCCCCCTCATGTCTCAAGGTCCTGTGTCCCTCCACTCCCTCTCTCTACCCTCATGTCCGCAGGTCCTGTGTCATCTCCTCCACCTCATTAGTACTGTACTTGTCCTGTGACACCTCCCACCATGTCCCCAGGTCCTGTGTAACCTCCTCTCCCTCATGTGCCCAGGTCCTGTGTCACACCCCCTCTTATCCCCATGTCCTGTGTCCCTTCATCCCCTCCTACCCACCTCATGTCCCCATGTTGCCCCTCATGTGCCCATGTCCTGTGTCACCGGGTTCATCCATCTCTTCAGGGGGGCAGAAAGCTCAAATTTTGCCTAAGGTGTTTAGAAACCTTGCACCGGCCCTGGATGTAGTGTAGTGATGTAGTGTACCATATAGGGTATTCAGTGTAGTAATGTACTGCAGTATATAGGGGCATGTAGTGCACTGAAGTGGTGTAGCATATAAGGGGATGTAGTGTAGTGATGTAGTGTAGCATATAGGGTATGTATTGCAGTGTATAGGGTCATGTAGTGATGTAGTTCAGCGCGTAGGGGATATAATATAGTGATGTAGTGCAGTGGATAGGGGAATGTAGTGCAGTGATGAAGTGTTGTGATATAGGTGGTCATTCCGAGTTGTTCACTCGCTAGTAGTTTTTAGCAGCCGTGCAAACGCTATGCCGCCTCCCACTGTGAGTGTATTTTAGCTTAGCAGAAGTGCGAACGAAAGGATCGCAGAGCGGCGGCAACATTTTTTGTGCAGTTTTAGAGTAGCTCAATACCTACTCAGCGTTTGCGATGACTTCAGACTGTTCAGTTCCTGTTTTGACGTCACAAACACGCCCTGCGTTCGCCCAGCCACGCCTGCGTTTTTCCTGGCACGCCTGCATTTTTTTTTAACACTCCCTGAAAACGGTCAGTTGACACCCAGAAACGCCCACTTCATGTCAATCACTCTGCGGCCAGCAGTGCGACTGAAAACTTCGCTAGATCCTGTGTGAAACTACATAGTTTGTTGTAATATTACGCCACGCGTGCGCATTGCGCCACATACACATGCACAGAATTGCCTTTTTTTGCCTCATCGCTGCACAGCGAACGAATGCAGCTAGCGATCAACTCGGAATGACCCCCATAGTGCAATATATGGGGATACACAGGGGGGCATGTAGTGGAACACGCTGCTGAGGGGCATGTGACGCTTAGGGCATTTGGGGCACATAGAGGAATATTGGTGGTCATTCCAAGTTGATCGCAGCCAGCAACTTTTTGCTGCTGCTGCGATCAACTAGCACACGCCTATGGGGGAGTGTATTTTAGCTTAGCAGGGCTGCGATCGCTTGTGCAGCCCTGCTAAGCTAAATAAAATTTCAAGCAAAACTAGACTAGGCCTATACCTACTTACCCTGTGCGATGGATCCAGCGATGATGAACCCGGCATTGACGTCACTCCTCCGCCCCCCGTTCTCCTGGACACGCCTGCGTTTTACTCACCACTCCCCGAAAACGGCTCCAAATGATCCGGATCCGCCCTGGAACGCCTTTTTCCTGTCAATCTTCTTTGCGGTCCATGCTGCGACCGCTTTCTTCTTTAGATGCGGCGTAACCCGGCGACCCCTGTAGCCGGGCAACGTTGCGCATGCGCACTGCGGCCGCCGCGCATTCCACACCTGTTTGCACCGCAGCGATAAACCGCTGCGTGCGAACGGGTCAGAATGACCCCCATTGTCCAATAGTATCCCCCCCTTTTTTTTTTTTTTTAATGTTTGACAATCTGACAGGGTTTGCTTGTTTTTTTATTGTTATTTATATATATATATATATATATATATATATATTGCATTGTATAAGTCCGCACTCACAGCTATATCACAGTCATCAGTGGGGTGCTCCACAAGGAGGCCTGTATAGACTTCCACATAAACCAGATTATCTTCAAGACCCTGCTGAGGGTCTCAAATAGAGGGCACTCACCAATCACTTTCCAAAGATAAAAAGTTTTATTTAGACCATTGAAGTCATCACATACATGTCGACGTTTCGGCTTCGCAGAGCCTTTTTCAAAACCACCACAGGAGACATCTGTTCAGCACGCCAGAGAGCAGTAAACTGACATCTGCCTCCCGGGCTCCCTTATATAACACAAACCCAATCACCTTAATGATTTAATTACCTGATTGCCTAGAGCAGCCCTGTCCCAGTGTTCCATATAATCACTGGAGCAGGTAACCAATTAGGACATAAATAACAACCGATACTGATGTACTGCAATACAGGGCTTTATTAAATACCTGTACTGGAAAGACCGACATATCACATACTTACAGCACTGTGTTTAATGTGTAAAACTCGCGGTATGACCGGAAGCGCATCATATGCGCTCCTCTGTTCACCGCTGTGCGTTCCACTGACATCGACCGGAAGTGCGTCATATGCGCTCAACCGGTAAGCACTGTGCGTTCCATCAGTACTTCCACCTAGGCACAAATCGTGTGTCTCATAGGGGAAAAATGAACATAGTCATCATCTCCATATTTTAAGCTAATGGTTATACTCATAAATCATAGTCTGACACATTAGACCTGCCATCACATAGGCTGCGGTCTCATAGACTAACTATATATAGGAGCCCGGAAGACAATGCACACATAGGGGGTCATTCCGAGTTGTTCGCTCCTTAAAAATCTTCGCATCGCAGCGATTTTCCGCTTAATGCGCATGCGCAATGTTCGCACTGCGACTGCGCCAAGTAAATTTGCTATGCAGTTAGGAATTTTACTCACGGCTTTTTCATCGTTCTGGCGATCGTAATGTGATTGACAGGAAATGGGTGTTACTGGGTGGAAACAGGCCGTTTTATGGGCGTGTGGGAAAAAACGCTACCGTTTCCGGAAAAAACGCAGGAGTTGCCGGAGAAACGGAGGAGTGTCTGGGCGAACGCTGGGTGTGTTTGTGACGTCAAACCAGGAACGACAAGCACTGAACTGATCGCAGATGCCGAGTAAGTCTGAAGCTACTCAGAAACTGCTACGAGGTGTGTAATCGCAATATTGCGAATACATCGTTCGCAATTTTAAGATGCTAAGATTCACTCCCAGTAGGCGGCGGCTTAGCGTGAGCAAATCTGCTAAAATCCGCTTGCGAGCAAACAACTCGGAATGACCCCCATAGTCCCTTTAGAAGTATATACATCTCCTATATATTTGCCTTAGTCTGTGACTCTGTGCCCGTAACGCTGGGCGGAGTCACAGGCACAGATCTGGGCGGCTGGATGCAGGGCAGGAACAGTCCCCTCCCTCTGTCCACCCATCCCCGCCCAGTCCCCTCCCCATCTCCGCCCCTTCCCCTCTCTCCCCCTTCCCCGTACACTCCCTGCTGCACCTGGTGGTGACACTGCAGCCGAGGACTGTAAGCGGCGCTCTCACCGCTGCCTGCCGCACAGTGTGGAGGAGAACCAACGCTGACAGCCGCACCCGCGGCACACACACCACCCACCACCTCCACCCGCCGCACACGGCCCGCGCCAACCACAGAATCCACCCCACCCAACCACGGCACACGGCCCACGGCATCCCGCACCCTCCCACCCGCGGCATCCACCCAACCCGCGGCACTCCCGCCCCCTCCCCCACCCATGGCACGCACCCCTCCCCCACCCGCGACACGCACCCCTCCTTCACCCGCGGCACCCCTCCCCACCCGCGGCACACACCCCTCCCCCACCCGTGGCATGCACCCCTCCCCCACCCGCGGCACGCACCCCTCCCCCATCCGCGGCACCCCTCCCCCACCCGCGGAACGCACCCCTCCCCCACCCGCGACACGCACCCCTCCCCCACCCGCGGAACCCCTCCCCCACCCGCGGCAGGCACCCCTTTCCCACCCGCGACACACACCCCTCCCCCACCCGCAGCACGCACCCCTCCCCTACCCGCGTCACGCACCCCTCCCCCACCCGCGGCACCCCACCCGCGGCACGCACCCATCCCCAACCCGCAACACGCACCCCTCCCCCACCCGCGCCATGCACCCCTCCCCCACCCGCATCATGCACCCCTCCCCCAGCCGCGGCACCCCTCCCCCACCCACGCCATTCCCGCCCCCACCCCCCGCACACACCCCTCCCCCACCCGCGGCACTCCCACCCCCTCCCCCACCCGCGGCATTCCCCCCCCTCCCCCACCCGCAGCACCCCTCCCCCAACCGCAGCACACACCCCTCCCCCACCCGCTGCACTCCCGCCCCCTCCCCCACCCGTAACACCCACACCCCGCAAAACCCCATGCCCCTCCCCCACCCGCACCACCCCCACCCCTATACCAACCTCTCCCCCCGCTACACCCTCCACCCCACCCGCAGCACCCCCCCACCTCCCCCACCACCAACGCACTGGCTAAGGTCTGGCAGGACGGGTTGTTTCAAGTGCAAAGGCTGTACCACCTGTAATTCGATGTTGAGTGGTAAGGAATTCCGGCACCCACATAACGGTACGAAAATTCGTATCCGTTATAACCTATCCTGTATAAGTGCCTTCGTCATCTATGTGATAATATGCCCATGTGGTCTCTACTACACGGGTATGACGAGTAGACCATTCAGGGATAGAATGGCAAACCACCGTTATTCAATCAGAGCTGCGATCCAGACAAATACTACTGATAAACCTGTTGCCAAACATTTTCTTCTCCATAATCATCAGGTTTCAACTCTGCGGTGTATGATCATCGATCAGGTACCGGAATTAACAAGAGGTTGTGATAGGGTCCTAGCGTTAAAAAAACTTGAGTCATAATGGATATACAGACTGGACACCATCACACCTCGTGGACTCAATAAAAATAATCCACTAAAGATCTTCATACATTAGACGGGGATCGTTTTCGATCCTGATATAGTCTTAGCAAGAAGTGTCTATTTTAAATAATTGAATATTTAGAAATAGTAATACTCTTTTCTCTATGCAATTTAAACCTTTGTTTGTTGTTTTTTTTCTTCTATGTAGGTATTTACCATTGTGCATCAGCATGACAGGTTTTCTGATGCACTGGTATATTTGTATGTATATACTTCTAAAGGGACTATGTGTGCATTGTCTTCCGGGCTCCTATATATAGTTAGTCTATGAGACCGCAGCCTATGTGATGGCGGGTCCAATGTGTCAGACTATGATTTATGAGTATAACCATTAGCTTAAAATATGGAGATGATGACTATGTTCGTTTTTCCCCTATGAGACACACGATTTGTGCCTAGGTGGAAGTACTGATGGAACGCACAGTGCTTACCGGTTGAGCGCATATGACGCGCTTCCGGTCGATGTCAGTGGAACGCACAGCGGTGAACAGAGGAGCGCATATGATGCGCTTCCGGTCATACCGCGAGTTTTACACATTAAACACAGTGCTGTAAGTATGTGATATGTCGGTCTTTCCAGTACAGGTATTTAATAAAGCCCTGTATTGCAGTACATCAGTATCGGTTGTTATTTATGTCCTAATTGGTTACCTGCTCCAGTGATTATATGGAACACTGGGACAGGGCTGCTCTAGGCAATCAGGTAATTAAATACAATGTAACACCAGGATGGCTGCATCACCTTTTGCATGCTCCTGATCATCTCCATAAAACAGCTGAAATTCACCACAACTGACCCATAAATCATCGTAAATATCCAAGGACTTACCTTTAACTTGTTCTACTCTACGCGGACATCTGATCAAAACCAACGGATTGCATTCCTGCGCTGAGATACACACTAGATTGAAACCTCTGCAACTCTCCACTTAGAAGTCCTTCAGTTTGGAATTTACTGTGCTCTGCATTGGACATCCCAGACAAGGTACTGTGAACTACAACCTATATTTGGCTCCATCCAGCCCCTCACTTAGACATCATTCACCTCTGTTCTCTGAGCAAAAAATAACTGACTTCTTGCATTAATCAACTAATATACAGTATATTCAGGCTCTGAATCACTGAAGGGTCACTGCTCACTTCAATTTGCAGGAGCCATTCCAAAGGACACATGTTATCACTACCCCCCACAAGAAATTTACTTCAAAGGCCTCTCACACTGAGATCTTTCACACCTACACAACATGAATTGGATTCTAACACCTCTCCACAAGCCTGCTTTTGACTAAATCAGCAACAGAAAAAGCAGTTATTTTATTTACAGTATCACTTGTTTCAAATATACCCATTGTATTAAGGAGCAGCAATAGGTTACAGCAACAACGATTATTGCGATTACAATCTAAGATGGCGCCGCAGATGGCTGCCTCGGAGCTACGCAGCTCAGCCAAAATACCTGTTTCCCCTTGTTTTCCCTTGCCCTTGTTTACCCCACCGGTGACCAAATACAGCAGGGAAGCCCTCCTTAGTTGGAGCGCTCCCGAGGTGCTTACCACACGTTCGGGCCCGTCGACGGGCAGATCAGCGGCCCTTGCAGCCCTCGCTGCCCTTGCTGCCCTGTGTGGCAAGGATGCAGACGTTGTGGACACCGAAGTGGATGACCGAGCGGCCGCACCCCCCCGCAGCCCAGGTGGCGACTGGCGGATGGATCACCGGCCCCGGAAAGAGAATGACGGAGGCCCTCATGTCGGCCCTAGTAGAAGGACCTGGACTCAGAGGAGAGGCTGTCGCGCAGGCGCCCTAGTGAGGTGGCGGCGGCGAGGGCACCGGTCTGCACTACCCGCGATCCTGCTTTCGAATGTGCGCTCACTGGCAAACAAGTTCGACGAATTGTCCCTCCTTCTGGGCAGCGCAGGGTCAGACATTACAGGGTCATCTATCCTCTGCTTTACGGAGACGTGGCTGGACGACCATATTGCGGACAACCCGATGTCTCTGCCGGGCTTCAGTCTCTTCAGGGCCGATCGCTCCAAGGTTCTCTCAGGAAAAACTAAGGGTGGTGGCATCTGCTTCTACATCAACGACGGATGGTGCACCAATGTCACGATCATAGGCAAATCATGCAGCCCTCACCTGGAGATGCTGAGTATCAACTGCAACCCCTTCTATTCCCCCCGGGAATTTGCCTCAATTGTCCTTGTGGGAGTGTACATCCCCCCCCTCGCCTGCGCGAACGAAGCCCTGCACCACCTGGCCATATGTATATCCGACATAGAACAAAAACACCCAGACTCTCTGCTTATAGTACTGGGTGACTTCAACAGAACTAACCTGAGCAAGGAGCTACCTAAGTACAAACAACAAGTCACGTGTCCCACTAGGGAAGGGCGCACCCTTGATCACTGCTACACTACCCTCAAGTCTGCCTTCCGGTCTATCCCGCGTGCTGCACTCGGCCTATCTGACCACTGCCTCGTCCACCTACTCCCTACCTATACACAGAAGCTGAGAGCAGTTAAGCCTGTCGTTAAGACTGTCAAGAAATGGACCAATGAGGCCAAGATGAAGCTCCAGGCCTGCTTTGACTGCACGGAATGGGGGGTCTTTGAAGCCTCGGCAACCGACCTGAATGACTTGACAGACACTGTCACATCCTACATCAGCTACTGTGAGGACATGTGTGTACCTACCAAGACTTACCGCATTTACAACAACAACAAGCCCTGGTTCAATGCCCAGCTCAGGCAACTTCGTCGAGCCAAAGAGGAGGCCTATAGCAGCGGTGACAGAGCACTATACAACCGTACTAGGAACTCTCTGACTAAAGGAATCAGGCTAGCAAAAAAGCGGTTCTTGGACAAGCTGACAAACGATCTCTCCACCAATGACCCCGTATCTGTATAGAAAGGAATGCAATCCATAACCAACTATAGGAAAACATCAAAGTCCACCGCCATGCACCAAGACCTTGCAGATGAACTGAACCACTTTTATTGCAGGTTCGCAAAAGAAGTCCCCTGCAACCCAAACAATCACCTCTACGATGCCCCGAACACCGACGGCCAACCCCAGGCACTGCAAGTCACCCAAGAAGAGGTGGAGGCATTGTTCAAAAGGACCAAAACCAGGAAAGCTCCGGGTCCTGACGGAGTGTCACCATCTGCCCTAAGAGCATGTGCGGGTCAGCTCGCCCCCATATTCACCAAGATCTTCAATAAATCGCTGGAGCTACAGAAAGTCCCTTCCTGCCTCAAAAGGTCTACTATAGTCCCGGTCCCCAAGAAACCCACTATCACGAACCTGAACGACTACAGGCCGATAGCACTGACGTCTGTGGTCATGAAAACGTTCGAGCGTCTGGTTTTGAATCACCTGAAAACTGTGACTGGCCCCCAACTGGACCCCCTGCAGTTCGCCTATCGCTCGAATCGGTGTGTCGAGGATGCAGTCAACCTGGGCCTGCACTACATTCTACAGCACCTAGACATTCCCGGTACCTACGCGAGGGTCCTGTTTGTCGATTTCAGCTCGGCCTTCAATACAATCGTCCCCAGCATCCTCCACCCCAAATTACTTCGCCTAGGGGTCCCAGAAGCTACCTGTTCCTGGATAATAGACTTCCTGACAGATAGGACACAGGTGGTGAAAGCTGGGGAATTCACCTCTCAAGCGCGGTCCATCAGTACAGGGGCCCCTCAGGGCTGTGTCCTCTCACCCCTGCTCTTCTCCCTGTACACAAATGACTGTACCTCAGAGGCGCAATCAGTAAGGATCATCAAATTCGCCGATGACACCACCGTCATCGGCCTCATCAAGGATGGGGACGAATCGGCCTATAGACGGGAAGTAGACCGGCTGGCCCAGTGGTGCATCCACAACAACCTTGACCTCAACCCCCTCAAAACTGTCGAGATGATAGTGGACTTCAGGAAGAAGTCATCTAGTGCACCTCCGCTAACGATTGCTGACAGTGTGGTATCGCTAGTGGACTCCTTCAAGTTTCTAGGGACCACAATCTCCAGGGACCTTAAATGGGGGTCCAACACTGACGCCACTGTTGGGAAAGCGCAGCAGAGGTTGTTCTTCCTCAGGCAACTAAGGAAGTTCAACATCCCACAGAAGCTCCTGCTCCTCTTCTACTCCGCGATTGTGGAGTCGGTACTGTGCTCCTCGATACTCGTATGGTACAGCTCCGCCAGCGCGAGGGACAGATGCAGGCTCCAAAAGGTGGTCAGAACCGCAGAGAAGATCATCGGGGCCGACCTTCCCTCAGTCCAGGACCTGTACTTGTCCAGAGCTAAAAAGCGGGCAATGAAGATAGTAAAAGACCAGCTACACCCCGGCCACAGCATGTTTAACTTGCTTCCTTCAGGCAGGCGTTACAGGGCTGTCCCCGCCAGATCCACCAGAAGCCTCAAAAGTTTCTTTCCCCAAGCTGTCCGCCTGCTGAACTCCTGAACATTGACTGACTAGACGTACATGTAACTCACTTGTGTCCCTACGGTATACCTATCTGTGTAACTTTACTTGCCCCCACACACACACACACACACACACACACACACACACCTGCTTACCTGTTACCTACTTGGCTGTTGTATAGCAAACCGAAGACAAATTCCTAGTATACGTAAGTATACCTGGCCAATAAAGCTGATTCTGATTCTAAATCATTAAGGTGATTGGGTTTGTGCTATATAAGGGAGCCCGGGAGGCAGATGTCAGTATACTGCTCTCTGGCGTGCTGAACAGATGTCTCCTGTGGTGGTCTTGAAAAAGGCTCTGCGAAGCCGAAACGTCGACATGTATGTGATGACTTCAATGGTCTAAATAAAACTTTTTATCTTTGGAAAGCGATTGGTGAGTGCCCTCTATTTGAGACCCTCAGCAGGGTCTTGAAGATAATCTGGTATATATATATATATATATATATATATATAATTATTTATTTATTTATTTATTGTGGGGGGGGGGGGGGGGGGGCAAATTACTGCCTTGCCACGGGTGATGAAAATCCTAGTTTCGGCCCTGATAACATCTTACAGCTAAATGATCATGAGCAACTGTATCCTTACATGTCCTCATGCTATCTTTGTCACCTGTAGAACACCACACTTCACCCTGTAGCTTCATATGGGTTACAAACTAGTTACTGACGGGCGGGATGCCAGCTGTCAAGATCCCGACAGTGGTATTCCACCCACCAGAATGCATGCAGCGGGGCGAGCTCTAAGGGTCCCCTTGCAGGCTTGGTGGCTTACTGCGCTCACCACAGGTTCTATTCTCACACCCACGACTGGGAATAGCTCCTGTGCATCGGGATTTCAGCTGTCGGCATTGTTGGCTGTTGGCAAATTGATTGCATCCCCTTCATATATCCACAACACAGAAACATAGAATGTGACGGCAGATAAGATCCCATCTAGTCAACCCTAAACACATGCCCTTTTACATGCACACACATACACTCTAGAGTTATTCTTTTCTTTTTGTCGGGAGCCAATAAACCCACCAGTCAATTTTTGGATTGTCAACATGTCACAATACTCATCCCTGTGGGTTCATGACCTGACAGTGTGGGCCATTTGGTGGGGCCATGCAGATGTAGCTAGGTGCCATGGTGCTTGGAGCAAGGGCACCCCCATGTATAAAATTGGGACAGTGGGTGCCGAAGGCATGGCTTCTTGGGTAAGAGGCGTGGCCACATATAGTACCAATTCAGATTACACAGGATTGTCCGTTATTCACATTACACCACACAGTAATGTCTGTTATTCATATTACACCACACACTTTGCGCCACACAGTAGAGCCAATTATATATGTTACACCACAGTAGAGCCTTTTATACACGTTACAACACAGTAGAGCTGCTTATACATGTTACTCTGCAGTTTCTAATGCAGAGAGATGTACTGCAGCAGCTGGAGCAGAGAGAGGTGCTATAGCAGCCGGGGGAAAGAGAGGGGTGCTGCAGCAGCCACAGCAGAAAGAGGTGCTGCAGCAGCCAGAGAAAAGAGAGGTGCTGCGACATCTGGGGCAGAAAGAGGTGCTGCAGCAGGTGGGACAGAGAGTGGTTCAGCAGGACAGAAGTAAGTCTGCTGCAAAGCTACAGTACAAGCAGGCAGTGAGACTTATAAAGAGGGCAGCAGAGCTCCGGCATGTGCTGGCTGTCAGTGTCTTCTGCTGTCACCTCTGGCCTGCCCTTTTCTCTACCTAGTCTCCGAGTCTGAGTCAGTGTGCATCCCTCTGCTTCTCCTGCTCTGCGGATGCCTGTACAGTGGCCTGCGGTATGATGGAGAGAGGGGGAGCAGGCAGCAGTGCACCTTCTAACTTTTCTGATGCCGGGAGCTCCACTCCACCAAAGCCACCCTTGCTGCACCCCTGGGGCCATGACTAGGTCTATCAGCACAGACAGGTAAGGTCATGGTAGGTTTACTGAGTACAGTGGAGGTGGCCACAGCTCCCGGTGTAAAGTGACTGCTAGGAAGTATGAGAAAGAAAGTGTGATTTAACCTAATTTATCATTCATCATTAATGATCAGTAATTCTCTTTTATTTAAAATGACACGTTTACATTTTCAGGTGATATTAGGTATTTTGTTGCCACCAATAATACCACTGTTGGAATACAAAACCAAAGCACGAATGTCCCACATTCCAGTGTCTCAGGATGCTCATGAAATGATATGGAATGAACCATGGCAGGTGAAGTACTCGGAAGAAGGGGTAACTCTGGTAAGATTATGAAATTGGGCTTTCCTAATATATTTCTGTGGTCTAGAAAACTGTGTAGGTCAGAGGCATAACTAGACATTTGTGGACCCCATACCAATAGTTTGTAAGGGCCATGGACTGCCCAATAGAAAGGAAAACCTCATAAATACCAATTAGTCATTGCCAGGAAAGATGAGTATCCAATCAGCTGCAGAGCCTGTTTTTGTTACATGTGTTACCTTTGTGCATGTGTAGTTTATTAAACAGATTGGCATGTGTGCTACAAATGCACATCTCTGTCAAAGACTGATGTAACGTAGGTGGTCATTCCGAGGTTATCGCTTACTAGCAACTTTTTGCAGCGCTGTGATCAGATAGTCGCCGCCTATGGGGAGTGTATTTTCGCTTTGGAAGTGTGCGAACGCTGTTGCAGCCAATGGCACAAAAAAGTTTTTTGCAGTTTCTGAGTAACTCTGGATTTACTCAGCCGCTGCGATCACTTCAGCCTGTCCGGTCCCGGAATTGACGTCAGATATAAGCCCTGCAAACGCTTGGACACGCCTGCGTTTTTCCAAACACTCCCAGAAAACGGTCAGTTGACACCCATGAACACCCTCTTTCTGTCAATCACCTTGCGATTCTTCGTTAAATCAATCGCCCAGCACCTATCCTCTTTGTACCCGTACAACGCGCCTGCACATTGTGGTGCATACGCATGCACAGTTTTGCCGAGATTTAACCTGATCGCAGCGCTGCAAAAAATTGCTATCGAGCGATCAACTCGGAATGACCCCCATAGAAACATAGAATTTGACAGCAGATAAGAGCCACTCGGCTCATCTAGTCTGCCTCTTAGATAACACTATGGGGGAATTCAATTGTGCCCGAAAAATGTTTGGGCAAAAAAAGCTGGGTTTTACCGTGATGTTTTGCCTGACTTTTTTTTTGGGGGGGGGGGCAATTCAATTGCGGCCTGTGTTTTTTGCCCGAAAACCCCCCGCTGTTCTTGTGCAAAAACACACAAGATCCAGATAAGTTCCCAGATCCATTTGTTTTTGTGACCATGATCGCGAAAACGAGTAATTTATCAGGGATTTTTTTCATCTGCCTCCAGGAAGGTGAAAAAAAATCCCTTATAGTGCCGGGGACCAATTAGCCACAGCAAATTACCATGGCTAATTTGAATTCCCTTATATTGTTAATAAAACTCAATTTATGGGGGTAATTCAGATCTGATCACTGGGCAGAGATTTGTGCAGTCCTGCGATCAGAAAGTCGCCGCCTACAGGGGGAGTGTATTTTCGCTGTGCAAGTGAAATATAGAAACATAGAATTTGACGGCAGATAAGAACCACTTAACCTATCTAGTCTGCCCCTTTTTTTAATCCTTTAGGTAATCTCAACCATTTTTTAACCTTATTTCTTTGTAAGGATATTCATATGCCTATCCCAAGCATGTTTAAATTGCTCTACAGTCTTACCCTCTACCACCTCTGATGAGAGACTATTCCACTTATCCACTACCCTTTCTGTGAAGTAATTTTTCCTTAAATTTCCCCTGAACCTGCCTCCCTCCAGTTTTAGTGTATGTCCTTGAGTTCTAATACTTCTCTTCCTTTGAAGAAAGTTTCCCTCCTGAACTTTGTTAAAACCCTTGGTATATTTGAAAGTTTGTATCATGTCTCCCCTTTCCCTTCTCTCCTCCATACTATACATGTTAAGATCTTTTAGCCTTTCCGGGTACGTTTTGTGATGTAGGCCATGTACCATTTTAGTTGTCCTTCTTTGTACACTCTCAAATGTATTTATATCCTTCTGGAGATATGGGAAATGTATTAAACATTCATAACTTAATATTACAATAGACAAATACAATGGAAAAATTGTGTTACCTCTACATTAAACTGTTGTAATTACCCCTTTCCGTTCCTCAAAGTACAGTACAGTAGCTTTCCTGTTACACAATAAGGATGTAGAGAGCTGACAAACAACACCTGATATAAGCAAAGACCTTTGTACTTTATCCCTGCTTGTAACAGAATGGAAAAAGATATTAACAGTTACAGTATTTATATACAGTAGCAGCTATATATTACTCAGTGCTTTAAACAGAAGATTTACATCACTCCCTTCCCCAGATTGTATGTAATCGAAGGGTTTCCGTCTATTATGTCAAAGTTGACCATTTCCAAATTAATAATGTTAACAATAGAATGTTGACGTGGTCATAATGTTGTTGACGTGGTCAACAGAGAACTTGACCACGTCAACATGATGTCAACATCATGTTGACATTTATCCTGTCAATACTGTTGAAATCAGGTAAGTCTAACCACGAGCCTAACCTTTAAGTCTAACCCCACTGCTAATGTTGACACTTTCACTATATGAACATGCCATATGTCGACATTCCATCCATGTCAGCATTTTCCAGATGTTGACATATTAGATATATCATGAATCGCATAATCAGAAGTGTTCAGGGTGCGGGAGGGTTGTCTATGCTCAAAATTCAGGAATCTCTCTGACATGCATCAAAACATAGTTAATATTTAAGGTCTGATTGATTCAGACAATGCCAATGAATTTTCAAAGACGCAGCTTGAACACAGCATTAATAACATATTAATGAACAGAAGGCAGCACTTCTCCAATCAGTTCACTGCTAAGCTTTATAGGACAGACTTGTGTCAGTAATCTTTTTTTGAATATTGCTCTGTAAACTATAATTCTGTACAATTGTTTTTTTCAGGATGCTTACAAAGAGGATACATTTTATGAATCTGGAGCAAATGTTCCCGAGACAAGTTTTCAAGGAAAACCTCAACATCTTTCGTTGGCACAGAAATACTTTGCATTTTACCATGCACCCATTGCGAAATTCTGGTTTAACACGGTAAATATATATACTCAGTGCTTGCAAGTGTACAAATATAATCAAAGAAAGGCTTCAGATGATAACTTATCAATGATCAAGTATGAGATTTAATGAATATTGATATGTCACACAGCTGCCACCAGCCCCCGGGGATGGGTTTGAGATTTACTTAAAACTGAGAAAGTGCACAGTTACAGCTCCACTGGGAATATGTTAGATAGAAATTTCAGTACCTATCTGATAATATTCTTTATATACAGATACAGTATGTCCTCATACATCTTTGCTGCAGTCACGCAAACAGCCCCTCTTGCCACGCCAGGTTGTGTGAGAATCTTTTAGTGTCTGCCTTCTTTTTTGCCAAAAATGCAACTCAGTTACAAAGAGATGTGACTAGGATGCAGAAGGAGACTGTACCTTTGGACCCCTTCTGTCAGGGTAATCCCAGCTGGAGTACACTGACATCACTAGCTCTCCCTTTTGTGCAACAGCAGAACCAGGTGGCCAGGATGTGAGCAGGACAATATGCAGTGCTGGCAGAGACACAGGAGTATCAGGTTTCATGAGCTACCAACAGAACTTCCCGACCAGAGGAGAGATAGGAGGGGGGAGAGACCTATAAGTGACCCAGGGATCCCAGCTTCTCCTCCTCTCTGCCTGGCTGTCTGGGTCCTGTGTAACCTGTTATCTAATGAGAGCATTCGGGTCTAGAGAGACACACACACATACATACAGAGTCCTCCTGAGTCCTGTCCCAGTGTGCAAGTAGTACAGAGGCTGCTGCTATTACATTTTGCAAGATAAATGATAGATTTTATTTTTCTATTTGTATTTTAAGGATGTTGTTCCACTACAAGAAAACTTTATAAAGTAATTATTTCTCAGTTAGGTAGAGCTATACCCAGTACTCAGGCATTAGTAAACTGTTAGTTTATATCTAATATACACAATTGGTTTAAATTTAATATACACTATCCATCCCTTCCAACATGATCCATTCCAGGAGGAACAAAATGGTTTCTGTGTGGGCTTCCCTCTTAATTTATAATTGCAATCACCTTATTATCAATTAAATAGTTCAACACAGGTGATGCCAATTATACAGTATATTAAGAGAGAAGTCCAGGTATAGAGCATTTTATCCCTCCTGGAATGGGTCATGTTGAGAGGTAATATACAATCCCCTTCCCCTGGATCCCCCTGTCTTAAGTCCCCCTGGGCCTCTAAGGCTTAATCTGGCCACCCGGTCTAGTCGTGACATTTGCAGAGTTGCACTGGACCGGCATACAGTATATCTGGCCTCAATACGCTGCATGATGTATGGAGGCTAGCTATATGAGAAGACATCTATATGTTCTGCTGCACAGTACTGTGTATGATGGTTGCAATTACAGTTGCTCAAAGAGGGTAGTTTCATTACCTGTTATGTTCAATCAGCACAAAAATTTGCCAGAGCTTCTTGTATTTTAGAACAATTACAAAAAATGTGGGTATATTTTCTAGACCATGTTCGAGGCATGTGACAATTTTTTTATTGTCAATTGCAAATAGAACAGTAAACATAAATTGCGAAATTCAAACACTGTTCAAATTTAACAAAAGTTAAAATACTTTTTTTGTCATTTAAAAATATTATTTAAATAGTGTTTAAAATCAAAATATTTAAAAAATTAGTCACAACTTGAATGGCAGACATAGATAATTAACAGTTGACACAAGGGCATAAATGATCAAATGTCGACCTAACATACCACATCCTAAATGAATGTCGATCCTTGGGCACAGACAGTGAAAATGTAGAAAATAAGAAAAAAGAAACACCTGGCGCCAATCAAATATTCAGTGTTGAGCAAGTTGCCTGCAGCCTTCTGTGGATAAAGGGAATACTCCACCCTTTTTTTTCGAGAGTACCAAAGAAAAAAACAAACAAAAGAGCGCTGGCAAGTTGTTTTTTTAGCTTTATTAAATATTGTTTATTTTTTTAACAATTAACACAGTTACATAAAAATTATCAGCTGATCATGCATATAACACCCTGTATATCAGTCCTTATTTTTTTTCATAGTTTTATCCCACTATATACAGTCACATTTACTGTCTCTCTCCGATTAAGTCTGAAATGCAATCTTTTCTCTCTCTCTCTCTCTCTCTCTCTCTCTCTCTCTCTCTCTCTCGAGAGAGAGACTTCATTTCTTAAAAGGCATTTATTATAACAGGTCATATATTATATTAATTTATTTCTTATTTTTGTATTATTTATATATACAGGTTGAGTATCCCTTATCCAAAATGCTTGGGACCAGAGGTATTTTGGATATCGGATTTTTCCGTATTTTGGAATAATTGCAAACCATAATGAGATATCATGGTGATGGGACCTAAGTCTAAGCACAGAATGCATTTATGTTTCATATACACCTTATACACACAGCCTGAAGGTCATTTAATACAATATTTTTAATAACTTTGTGTAATAAACAAAGTTTGTGTACATTGAGCCATCAAAAATCAAAGGTTTCATTATTTCACTCTCACTCAAAAAAGTCAGTATTTCGGAATATTCCGTATTTCGGAATATTTGGATATGGGATACTCAACCTGTATATAAATGGGCAGCTCAAACCCCAAACAACCAATCCACAATCTCTTAATTGGCTGTACTTTCATTACAGTATTCACATTTAATATGGTAACAACAAGGAGTCAATTTCACAAAGCTACCGTTAATTTTGATGGCGTATAGCAATTAAGCAAGCCTCCAATTAACTCCTATATGGGGTTTGTTAGTGTTACAGCATGCTTTACGGGTTAGAATTTTAACATGACCATGTTAGAAGAAAAAAATGATAAAAGTATTCATTTACCATGTCCTTCCTTTGTACTTTCCATTGGGGTAATTCACAGACTCCTGGCCATGGTTGCTTTTCAAGCCTCTTTCCCATTTCCTATATTGTGCGCATGCATGGCGGCCATCTTTAGTTTCCCAATGCCGATCTGCGTTCCAGTATTTCCTGGTTGTCCTGCGCATGCATATTTGCTGCTCTTAGATGCCGATTTGCGTTCCAGGCTTCCATCTGTGTTCCACCACCTTTACTTTAAATAATTGACGTGGCAGGACGATCTATTATTGATTTACTTTTTATTATTTCTGTAATCTTTTCTAGCACAATTGGTTTATATGAGGCTTAGATATTTTAGTATTCCATTTCCAATACAATTACTCCACATCTAAAAAACAGTTATTCAATAGGAAACATTCCATATATCAAACTATGGTGAATAATTTATATATACATATATATATATATATATATATATATAAAACAATTAGAAAAACTGTAATGTTTCATCTTTTTTAATGTTACACTGAATAATTTTCCATGTTTCAATATTGTCATAATTTCCGGTATACATAAATACAATTACAGGTCCGTAAACCACATACATATTGTTATCTATGTTAGGAGATCAACTATTCCATTTGCAGAAAGGTATATATAACTAATTCATACCGGCACATATATACACGTATATTGTATATGCACATGTATATGCATATACATTAAATATAGAGAAGCTACACGTAAAGTACATTTCCTGACTCAGATAATATTTTTTATATTTATATTAATGTTTATATCCTCATGTTGCACAAGGCCCTAATTGACCTCTAGTGCTACACGCAACAGAGCGATACCAAAGACTCCCAAATAGATACAAACTCTCCCAGATGAATTTATATATTACAGGTTCAACTGTATCATTCAGTCCAATCGGAAACATTGTATTTAACCTACAGATCCAGAAAACTTTATTTAACATCTCTAATCCCCCTGATAAATCCTCTCCGGTTGCTTATGACCCAAATGGTCCTCTGGTGCCACGCGCAGCAGAGCTGTACCAAAGACTCCCAAGTAGATACAGACTTTGCCGGGTTAGTTTATATATTATTAAGTTCAACTGTATCATTCAGTCCAATCGGAAACCTATAGATCCAGAAAGCTTCACTACGGTATAGTAAGCTATACCTACCTGCACCCCTTGGTGTTCATTTTATTTGTTCTATTCCCTTTACTCTGACATCTTTTGGAGAAAAGTTTTTACATTGTACAATATGGCTAGATAGTGGATGTGTTTTAATTCCCTTATTTATGTTCTGCCAATGTTCCATAAATCTAGAATGTAACATGCGCGTGGTTCGTCCACATAAAGTTTTCCACAGCCACATTGTATAATGTATATATCCAGGGGCAAACACAGGATTTTGTGAGGGGGATTTCCGTGGGTGGATGTGTATGTATATGCGCATGTATGTGTTTTATATATATATATATATATATATCCTATATAATAGCCCAGATCTGTGACTCTGTGACTGTGTGGGTAACGCTGGGCGTGGCTAGGAGCTCTCATTGAGTTAGCCGCAGGTCTATCACACCCAGTCCACAGCAGATTGGGCGAGAAACGTCCTCCTACACAGGTTACATCCAATGGGAGGCTCTGCCCTTTGGCTACTGTGTGTTCCCAGAGCAGGATTAACAATGGGGCTGATGGAGCTGCAGCTCCAGGTCCACACCCCAAAATAGGCCAACTGCATCTGCAGCAACATACCCTCCAACATTTTACACATGAAAATCACTACAAATGCGAAAAGGGAGCGTGGCCACGGGTACAGTGGCGTGACCGCGTCCCTTTTCCTATACTTTCAAAGAAAGTTTGGAGAGCCAAAAATCGATACAGACCATAAAAAATAGGACCTTTATCTGCCAAATAGGTACAGTCGGAGGGTATGCCACTGCAACTGCAGCAAGTCTGTGCGTTGTAGATAGGGAAAAAAAAACCTTTGACTGCAGCGTCCTATGTCCTGCTGCCAGTCCGCCTGCCCCCTCTGGCATTAACAATCCCCACTCCCTAGCCGCGGCGCAGGTGGAACAAAAGCTGCTGCGGGCACAGGCACAGATGTGTATGAAAGCGGCACAGCGGAAGGCTTTCATAGCCCTCCCTGCGCCGCATACTCTTTGAGCCCCGGAGCCTCCTCTGCGTGTGATGTCACAGAAGTGCCTCCCTGCCACAGCCACGCCCAGATCCCCAGAGGCCCTGACTCCGCAACACAGCACCTGGGCTGCCGGTCTGTAAGCCCCGAGATGGCTAATGTAACGGATAGAGTGAGTGATATCGCGGAGGGTAATGTCTTGACGCTGAATCAATGTAAAAGGTGACAGTGCTATACAGTGCAGTGGGTGTACAGCTTCTTTCCTCTGCCCCCGGCTCTGACAAGAAAGGACGCACCTCAGACTTTCTTGTTTCTTTATTCGAAAAGCTGCATTTAATAATGTCGTGCTTTCCTAGGCTGTGCAGGAATATAAGGCAAAATATCAGAATTACCAGCTATAGCTGTGGAGACCAGGCCCGAGAACCTTTCTCCACACAATCCTCAGCCTTCCATATGCCTCTTAAGTTGGCATCATCTGTCCAATGTATATTCTACAGGACACGTCAAGCAAACAAAAGCTGCTGCGGCCACCGACATAGATGTGTATGAAAGGGGCGCAGCGGAAGGCTTTCATAGTCCTCCCTGCGCCACATACTCTTTGATCCCCGGAGCCTCCTCTGCGTGTGATGTCACAGAAGTGCCTCCCCGCCACAGCCGCGCCCAGATCCCCAGAGGCCCTGACTCCGTAACACAGCACCTGGGCTGCCGGTCTGGAAGCCCCGAGATGGCTAATGTAACGGATAGAGTGAGTGATATCGTGGAGGGTGCAGTACTTCCAGGCCCCATCCGCGGCACCGCCACGCCCCCCCCCCCCCTCCACCACCCGCGGTGCTCCAAACCCCCTCCCAGATGGACCTTTTTCAAGATCACAATGATTGAAACAGCAGGCTGCTGGCTTTCCTGCTGTTTCAATCATTGTGATCCTGAAAAAGGTCCGTCCAGGACCGAAACGTTGATCTGCCATTATGCTTTCAATATCGTTATGAGACACCATTTGAGGTGAAATAAAAGCTAGTTTTCTACTATTTGGTGAGTGCCTGTAGCTATTGCCTCCAGAAAGTACACAGGTACCTGAGATGGTGGATTCCAGTGGGGACGAATTAATAATCTCTGAGGAGGGGGATGTACACAGTGAAAGGGGTGAGGAATCGTACGATGAGGAGGAGGTGGACATCTTGCCTCTGTAGAGCCAGTTTGTGCAAGGAGAGATTGATTGCTTCTTTTTTGGTGGGGGCCCAAACCAACCAGTCATTTCAGTCACAGTCGTGTGGCAGACCCTGTCGCTGAAATGATGGGTTTGTTAAAGTGTGCATGTCCTGTTTATACAACATAAGGGTGGGTGGGAGGGCCCAAGGACAATTCCATCTTGCACCTCTTTTTTTCTTTAATTTATCTTTGCATCATGTGCTGTTTGGGGACTATTTTTTAAATCTGCCATCCTGTCTGACACTGCAGTGACACTCCTAGATGGGCCAGGTGTTTGTGTCGGCCACTTGGGTCGCTTAGCTTAGCCACACATCTACCTCATTGCACCTCTTTTTTTCTTTGCATCATGTGCTGTTTGGGGACTATTTTTTGAAGTGCCATCCTGTCTGACACTGCAGTGCCACTCCTAGATGGGCCAGGTGTTTGTGTCGGCCACTTGGGTCGCTTAGCTTAACCATCCAGCGACCTTGGTGCACCTCTTTTTTCCTTTGCATCATGTGCTGTTTGGGGACTATTTTTTAAATCTGCCATCCTGTCTGACACTGCAGTGCCACTCCTAGATGGGCCAGGTGTTTGTGTCGGCCACTTGGGTCGCTTAGCGTAGCCACACAGCTACCTCATTGCACCTCTTTTTTTCTTTGCATCATGTGCTGTTTGGGGACTATTTTTTAAATCTGCCATCCTGTCTGACACTGCAGTGCCACTCCTAGATGGGCCAGGTGTTTGTGTCGGCCACTTGGGTCGCTTAGCTTAACCATCCAGCGACCTTGGTGCACCTCTTTTTTCCTTTGCATCATGTGCTGTTTGGGGACTATTTTTTAAATCTGCCATCCTGTCTGACACTGCAGTGCCACTCCTAGATGGGCCAGGTGTTTGTGTCGGCCACTTGGGTCGCTTAGCGTAGCCACACAGCTACCTCATTGCACCTCTTTTTTTCTTTGCATCATGTGCTGTTTGGGGACTATTTTTTAAATCTGCCATCCTGTCTGACACTGCAGTGCCACTCCTAGATGGGCCAGGTGTTTGTGTCGGCCACTTGGGTCGCTTAGCTTAGTCACACAGCGACCTTGGTGCACCTCTTTTTCTCTGACGTCCTAGTGGATGCTGGGTACTCCGTAAGGACCATGGGGTAAGACGGGCTCTGCACCCTAGGGGCTCTCCTGAGCTTCCTAGAAAAGAAAGTATTTGTTAGGTTTTTTATTTTCAGTGAGATCTGCTGGCAACAGACTCACTGCTACGTGGGACTGAGGGGAGAGAAGCGAACCTACCTGCTTGCAGCTAGCTTGGGCTTCTAAGGCTACTGGACACAATTAGCTCCAGAGGGATCAAACACAGGCCCAGTCCTCGGTCGTCCGGTCCCGGAGCCGCGCCGCCGTCCCCCTTGCAGAGCCAGAAGAACGAAGAGAAGTTGAAAATCGGCGGCTGAAGACTCCGGTCTTCATTAAGGTAGCGCACAGCACTGCAGCTGTGCGCCATTGCTCCCTTAGCACACCACACACTCCGGTCACTGATGGGTACAGGGCGCTGGGTGCCCTGTGCTGCAATTAGATTACCTTACTTGGCGAAAAGCACATAATACAGTCTGATAAACTGTATATGTGCATTAACCCCCACCATTAAAGTACATAAAAGGACAGAAGCCCGCCGCTGAGGGGGCCGGGCCTTCTTCCTCAGCACACCGGCGCCATTTTCTCTTCACAGCTCAACTGGAAGGAAGCTCCCCAGGCTCTCCCCTGCAGTATCCTGGTACACAAAGGGTAAAAAAGAGAGGGGGGGCACATAAATTTAGGCGCAAAACTGTGTATATAAGCTGCTATAGGGGAAAAATCACTCAGTATAGTGTACATCCCTGTATTATATAGCGCTGTGGTTTGTGCTGGCATACTCTCTCTCTGTCTCTCCAAAGGGCCTGGTGGGGGAACTGTCTTCAAATAGAGCATCCCCTGTGTGTGTGGTGTGTTGGTACGCGTGTGTCGACATGTCTGAGGTAAAAGGCTCCTCTAAGGAGGTGATAGAGCGGATATGTGTGTGGGAGGGTGTCTCCGTTGACAACGCCGACACCTGTTTGGATATGTGTAAGTGCTGAGGTAAAATTATTGCACAAAAGGTTAGGGAACAGAAAGGAAATCTACCCTGGTCTGTCCCTATGTCACAGAGTCCTTCAGAGTCTCTCTATGTTCACTATCCAAAATAACAAAGTATCGACACAGAGTTTAACTCCACTGTCGACTACGATAATGCAAAGTTACAGCCAAGAGGGCTAAAAGATATTCAATATATGATTATTGGAATAAAAGATGATTTGCATATCACTGATGACTCATCTGTCCCTGACACGAGAGTACACATGTTAATGGGAAGAATGCTGAGGTAAATTTCCCTCCTCTCATGAGGAAAAAGAGCGGGAATCTCCAGAGAGGAGACGGCAGCTTCCCACAAGAGAATTCTCAGGCTGTATCCTTTCCCCACTAGGGCCAGGATGTGTTGAGAATCTTCCCCTTGGGTGTCCTGTTTGCACTAACTATTCTCAGGGATCCTGCAGATAGTGTGCACATTCTAGTATACTACCCAGACCGGCGATTGTGTCGGCATGGGTTTATAGCGCTGTGGCAGCGTGGACAGGTACCTTATCAGCAGAGATTGAGACCCTAGTATGCATATAAATATTTTAAGATGCTGTCTTAAGTGATAGATATATAATTATAAAGCATGCCCAAAGAGACATGAGTATACTGGGTCCTAGAGACAAAAGCTATGTCGATTTCTGCTTGACGTGTCCTGTAGAATATACATTGGACAGATGATGCCAACTTAAGAGGCATATGGAAGGCTGAGGATTGTGTGGAGAAAGGTTCTCGGGCCTGGTCTCCACAGCTATAGCTGGTAATTCTGATATTTTGCCTTATATTCCTGCACAGCCTAGGAAAGCACGACATTATTAAATGCAGCTTTTCGAATAAAGAAACAAGAAAGTCTGAGGTGCGTCCTTTCTTGTCAGAGCCGGGGGCAGAGGAAAGAAGCTGTACACCCACTGCACTGTATAGCACTGTCACCTTTTACATTGATTCAGCGTCAAGACATTACCCTCCGCGATATCACTCACTCTATCCGTTACATTAGCCATCTCGGGGCTTACAGACCGGCAGCCCAGGTGCTGTGTTGCGGAGTCAGGGCCTCTGGGGATCTGGGCGTGGCTGTGGCAGGGAGGCACTTCTGTGACATCACACGCAGAGGAGGCTCCGGGGCTCAAAGAGTATGCGGCGCAGGGAGGGCTATGAAAGCCTTCCGCTGTGCCGCTTTCATACACATCTGTGCCTGTGCCCGCAGCAGCTTTTGTTCCACCTGCGCCGCGGCTAGGGAGTGGGGATTGTTAATGCCAGAGGGGGCAGGCGGACTGGCAGCAGGACATAGGACGCTGCAGTCAAAGGTTTTTTTTTCCCTATCTACAACGCACAGACTTGCTGCAGTTGCAGTGGCATACCCTCCGACTGTACCTATTTGGCAGATAAAGGTCCTATTTTTTATGGTCTGTATCGATTTTTGGCTCTCCAAACTTTCTTTGAAAGTATAGGAAAAGGGACGCGGTCACGCCACTGTACCCGTGGCCACGCTCCCTTTTCGCATTTGTAGTGATTTTCATGTGTAAAATGTTGGAGGGTATGTTGCTGCAGATGCAGTTGGCCTATTTTGGGGTGTGGACCTGGAGCTGCAGCTCCATCAGCCCCATTGTTAATCCTGCTCTGGGAACACACAGTAGCCAAAGGGCAGAGCCTCCCATTGGATGTAACCTGTGTAGGAGGACGTTTCTCGCCCAATCTGCTGTGGACTGGGTGTGATAGACCTGCGGCTAACTCAATGAGAGCTCCTAGCCACGCCCAGCGTTACCCACACAGTCACAGAGTCACAGATCTGGGCTATTATATAGGAGATATATACACACACAAACATACATACATAAACATTGACATACAGCTGCAGCGTACTGTGCTGATTTTCTATGGTTTACCAGTCTCTGTGAGTGCCGTCCTGCTTCCGTACATATTATCTGATTCTGACGGGCACCAGAGCATGTTGTGCAGTATTAGCAAAGCGTGCCATTCATCATTTGCAGATATATATATATATATATATATATATATATTAGAGATGAGCGGGTTCTGTTCTCCGAGATCCGAACCCCCCCGAACTTCACCTATTTTACACGGTTCCGAGGCAGCCTCGGATCTTCCCGCCTTGCTCGGTTAACCCGAACGAGGCCGAACGTCATCATCCCGCTGTCGGATTCTCGCGAGATTCATATTCTATATAAAGAGCCGCGCGTCGCCGCCATTTTCACTCGTGCATTGGAGATTGAACGGAGAGGACGTGGCTGCGTTCTCTCACTGAAAAGCTCTGTAATCTGTGCTCAGTCTGCTGCAAATTTCTGTGCTCAGTGTGCTGAAAATATCTACGTTCTCTGCCTGAAAACGCTCCATATCTGTGCTCAGTGTGCTGCAAATATCTCTGCTCAGTGTGCTTTATTGTGGGGACTGGGGACCACCAGTATAATAGTAGTACAGTACAGTAGGCCATTGCTGTATCTTGCAGCTCTGTGTCACTGCAAGTATCCATTCCATATCTGTGCTGCATTTTTGTGAGCAGTATATATAGTATTACAGTGCAGCATTTTGGTGACCAACATTATATAGTTGCAGGGGCAAACGCAGGATTTTTACAGGGGGGTTTCCTATGTAAATACAATATATATATATATATATATATATATATATATATATAGTGTATGTCCGCACGATTCCGATTCCAGACCAAGGAGTGCTGCCAGTGCTTTGTGTGTGTGTGTGTGTGTGTGTGTGTGTGTATGTATACACACACACACACACACACACACACACACACACACACACACACACACGGCACTCCCTTGATAGTACCAACATTCACTTGTCAGGGTGCACTCCTATATACAGTGTATATATATATATATATATATATATATATATATATACATACACACACACACACACACATACATATAGCACAAATGTCACAAACACACTCACATATAGCTTTATATAGCACACCTGAATGTCATAAATACACACACACACACACACACACACACACACACACACACACACACACGGTATATGCTGTAAATATACATTTATGTTACACACACAGACACACTGTCACACACACGCCTCTTTCACAAAAAGGTTAAAAAAAAACAAAGCCACTATCATGTAGAGAAAATATACCATCATTTTTTATTAAAGTAACCCCCCCTCTCCCAGAAAACCCCTGCCCACATCCCCAGGCCTGTGATTCTAAATATATTGTACACTCTTTTGCAGAGTGGAATACAGTGCCTGAGCACTGACCCGGCCAGCATCAGAACCCCTTCCACTCCTCCCCCTCGGGACCCATCAGCACCCACCAACTACCTGGTGGCTTGCTGCAGAGTCCGTGGAGCCTCACCCGGCCAGCTCTCTGCATCAAAGCTCCATGGTACAGTAGCTTCCTGAGGCTGACAGGAGCTGTGCGCTGCAGCTCCCTCTAGTGTCCATTCAGCCAGCGTCTCAGTGTGGAGGAGGTAGCTGCCGCAAGACAGAAACAGCCTGCGGAGCTCCTCCGTGTCAAAATAAATAAATAAATATTGGTCAGCGGCGCGATGGATCGGCGGGCAGGGGGTGTTTCCAGGTACTCGGAAACCCCCCCTGCGTGCGCGTATGAGTTGTACAGTAGGTCATTGCTGTATCTTGCAGCTTTGTGTCACTGCAAGTATCCATTCCATATCTGTGCTACATTTTTGTGAGCAGTATATATAGTATTACAGTGCAGCATTTTGGTGACCAACAGTATATAGTTGTACAGTAGGCCATTGCTGTATCTTGCAGCTCTGTGTCACTGCAAGTATCCATTCCATATCTGTGCTGCATTTTGTGAGCAGTATCTATAGTATTACAGTGCAGCATTTTGGTGACCAACAGTATATAGTTGTACAGTAGGCCATTGCTGTATCTTGCAGCTCTGTGTCACTGCAAGTATCCATTCCATATCTGTGCTGCATTATTGTGAGCAGTATATATATTTCTAATCGCAATTTTGCGAATCTTTCGTTCGCAATTCTGCTAAGCTAAGATACACTCCCAGAGGAGCGTGTGCAATGCTGCTAAAAGCAGCTAGCAAGCGAACAACTCGGAATGAGGGCCATAGTTGTACAGTATGCCATTGCTGTATCTTGCAGCTCTGTGTCACTGCAAGTATCCATTCCATATCTGTGCTGCATTATTGTGAGCAGTATATATAGTATTACAGTGCAGCATTTTGGTGACCAACAGTATACATATATAGTACAGTACAGTAGGCCATTGCTATTGATATATTACTGTCATATAATTCCACACATTAAAAAATGGAGAACAAAAATGTGGAGGGTAAAATAGGGAAAGATCAAGATCCACTTCCACCTCGTGCTGAAGCTGCTGCCACTAGTCATGGCCGAGATGATGAAATGCCATCAACGTCGTCTGCCAAGGCCGATGCCCAATGTCATAGTAGAGAGCATGTAAATTCCAAAAAACTAAAGTTCAGTAAAATGACCCAAAAATCTAAATTAAAAGCGTCTGATGAGAAGCGTAAACTTGCCAATATGCCATTTCCGACACGGAGTGGCAAGGAACGGCTGAGGCCCTGTCCTATGTTCATGGCTAGTGGTTCAGGTTCACATGAGGATGGGAGCACTCATCCTCCCGCTAGAAAACTGAAAAGAGTTAAGATGGCAAAATCACAGCAAAGAACTGTGCGTTCTTCTAAATCACAAATCCCCAAGGAGAGTCCAATTGTGTCGGTTGCGATGCCTGACCTTCCCAACACTGGACGTGAAGAGCATGCGCCTTCCACCATTTGCACGCCCCCTGCAAGTGCTGGAAGGAGCACCCGCAGTCCAGTTCCTGATAGTCAAATTGAAGATGTCAGTGTTGAAGTACACCAGGATGAGGATATGGGTGTTGCTGGCGCTGAGGAGGAAATTGACAAGGAAGATTCTGATGGTGAGGTGGTTTGTTTAAGTCAGGCACCCGGGGAGACACCTGTTGTTTGTGGGATGAATATGGCCATTGACATGCCTGGTCAAATAAGAAAAAAAAAATCACCTGGAATTATTTTAACAGAAATGCGGACAACAGGTGTCAAGCCGTGTGTTGCCTTTGTCAAGCTGTAATAAGTAGGGGTAAGGACGTTAACCACCTAGGAACATCTTCCCTTATACGTCACCTGGAGCGCATTCATCAGAAGTCATTGACAAGTTCAAAAACTTTGTGTGACAGCGGAAGCAGTCCACTGACAACTAAATCCCTTCCTCTTGTACCCAAGCTCCTGCAAACCACACCACCAACTCCCTCAGTGTCAATTTCCTCCTTAGACAGGAACGCCAATAGTCCTGCAGGCCATGTCACTGGCAAGTCTGACGAGTCCTCTCCTGCCTGGGATTCCTCCGATGGATCCTTCAGTGTAACGCCTACTGCTGCTGGCGCTGCTGTTGTTGCTGCTGGGAGTCTATCGTCATCCCAGAGGGGAAGTCGGAAGACCACTTGTACTACTTCCAGTAAGCAATTGACTGTCAACAGTCCTTTGCGAGGAAGATGAAATATCACAGCAGTCATCCTGCTGCAAAGCGGATAACTCAGGTCTTGGCAGCTGTGTTGGTGTAAAACGTGTGTCTGGTATCCACCGTTAATTCACAGGGAATTAGAGAATTGCTTGAGGTACTGTGTCCCCGGTACCAAATACCATCTAGGTTCCACTTCTCTAGGCAGGCGATACCAAGAATGTACACAGACGTCAGAAAAAGAGTCACCAGTGTCCTAAAAAATGCAGTTGTACCCAATGTCCACTTAACCCCAGACATGTGGACAAGTGGAGCAGGGCAGACTCAGGACTATATGACTGTGACAACCCACTGGATAGATGTATTGCCTCCCGCAGCAAGAACAGCAGCGGCGGCACCAGTAGCAGCATCTCGCAAACGCCAACTCGTTCCTAGGCAGGCTACGCTTTGTATCACCACTTTCCATAAGAGGCACACAGCTGACAACCTCTTACGGAAACTGAGGAACATCATCGTAGAATGGCTTACTCCAATTGGACTCTCCTGGGGATTTGTGACATCGGACAACGCCACCAATATTGTGCGTGCATTACATGTGGGAAAATTCCAGCACATCCCATGTTTTGCACATACATTGAATTTGGTGGTGCAGAATTTTTTTAAAAACGACAGGGGCGTGCAAGAGATGCTGTCGGTGGCCCGAAGAATTGCGGGCCACTTTCGGCATTCAGCCACCGCGTGCCGAAGACTGGAGCACCAGCAAACACTCCTGAACCTGCCCCGCCATCATCTGAAGCAAGAGGTGGTAACGAGGTGGAATTCAACCCTCTATATGCTTCAGAGGATGGAGGAGCAGCAAAAGGCCATTCAAGCCTATACATCTGCCTATGATATAGGCAAAGGAGGGGGAATGCACCTGACTCAAGCGCAGTGGAGAATGATTTCAACGTTGTGAGAGGTTCTGCAACCCTTTGAACTTGCCACACGTGAAGTCAGTTCAGACACTGCCAGCCTGAGTCAGGTCATTCCCCTCATCAGGCTTTTGCAGAAGCAGCTGGAGAGATTGAAGGAGGAGCTAAAACGGAGCGATTCCGCTAGGCATGTGAGACTTGTGGATGGAGCCCTTAATTCTCTTAACCAGGATTCATGGGTGGTCAATCTGTTGAAATCAGAGCACTACATTTTGGCCACCGTGCTCGATCCTAGGTTTAAAGCCTACGTTGTATCTCTCTTTCCGGCAGACACAAGTCTGCACATGTTCAAAGACCTGTTGGTGAGACTCTTGTCAAGTCAAGCGGAACGTGACCTGTCAACAGCTCCTCCTTCACATTCTCCCGCAACTGGGGCTGCGAGGAAAAGACTAAGAATTCCGAGCCCACCCGCTGGCAGTGATGCAGGGCAGTCTGGAGCGAGTGCAGACATCTGGTCCGGACTGACGGACCTGCCAACAATTACTGACATGTCGTCTACTGTCACTGCATATGATTCTGTCACCACTGAAAGAATGGTGGAGGATTATATGAGTGACCACATCCAAGTAGGCACGTCAGACAGTCCGTACGTATACTGGCAGGAAAAAGAAGCAATTTGGAGGCCCTTGCACAAACTGGGTTTATTTCTCTGACGTCCTAGTGGATGCTGGGAACTCCGAAAGGACCATGGGGAATAGCGGCTCCGCAGGAGACTGGGCACAAAAGTAAAAGCTTTAGGACTACCTGGTGTGCACTGGCTCCTCCCCCTATGACCCTCCTCCAAGCCTCAGTTAGATTTTTGTGCCCGAACGAGAAGGGAGCACACTAGGTGGCTCTCCTGAGCTGCTTAGTGAAAAAGTTTAAGTATAGGTTTTTTATTTTCAGTGAATCCTGCTGGCAACAGGTTCACTGCACCGAGGGACTAAGGGGAGAAGAAGCGAATTCACCTGCGTGCAGAGTGGATTGGGCTTCTTAGGCTACTGGACATTAGCTCCAGAGGGACGATCACAGGCCCAGCCATGGATGGGTCCCAGAGCCGCGCCGCCGGCCCCCTTACAGAGCCAGAAGACAGAAGAGGTCCGGGAAATCGGCGGCAGAAGACGTCCTGTCTTCAATAAGGTAGCGCACAGCACCGCAGCTGTGCGCCATTGCTCTCAGCACACTTCACACTCCGGTCACTGAGGGTGCAGGGCGCTGGGGGGGGGGCGCCCTGAGACGCAATAAAAACACCTTAGATGGCAAAAAAAATACATCACATATAGCTCCTGGGCTATATGGATGCATTTAACCCCTGCCAGTTTTTCCTTAAAAAAGCGGGAGAAAGGCCGCCGAGAAGGGGGCGGAGCCTATCTCCTCAGCACACTGGCGCCATTTTCCCTCACAGCTCCGTTGGAGGGAAGCTCCCTGACTCTCCCCTGCAGTCCTGCACTACAGAAACAGGGTAAAACAAGAGAGGGGGGGCACTAATTTGGCAGATAAATCAATACAGCAGCTATATAAGGGAAAAACACTTATATAAGGTTATCCCTGTATATATATAGCGCTCTGGTGTGTGCTGGCAAACTCTCCCTCTGTCTCCCCAAAGGGCTAGTGGGGTCCTGTCCTCTATCAGAGCATTCCCTGTGTGTGTGCTGTGTGTCGGTACGTTGTGTCGACATGTATGAGGAGGAAAATGGTATGGAGGCGGAGCAATTGCCTGTAATAGTGATGTCACCCCCTAGGGAGTCGACACCTGACTGGATGGTCTTATGGAAGGAATTACGTGATAGCGTCAGCACTTTACAAAAGACTGTTGACGACATGAGACAGGCGGCAAATCAGTTATTACCTGTACAGGCGTCTCAAACACCGTCAGGGGCTCTAAAGCGCCCGTTACCTCAGATGGTCGACACAGACCCAGACACGGACACTGACTCCAGTGTCGACGGTGAGGAAACAAACGTATTTTCCAGTAGGGCCACACGTTACATGATCACGGCAATGAAGGAGGTTTTGAACATTTCTGATACTACAAGTACCACAAAAAAGGGTATTATGTGGGGTGTGAAAAAACTACCCGTAGTTTTTCCTGAATCAGATGAATTAAATGAGGTGTGTCATGAAGCGTGGGTTTCCCCCGATAAAAAACTGCTAATTTCTAAAAAATTATTGGCATTATACCCTTTCCCGCCAGAGGTTAGGGCGCGTTGGGAAACACCCCCTAGGGTAGATAGGGCGCTCACACGCTTATCAAAACAAGTGGCGTTACCGTCTCCTGATACGGCCGCCCTCAAGGAACCAGCTGATAGGAAGCTGGAAAATATCCTAAAAAGTATATACACACATACTGGTATTATACTGCGACCAGCAATCGCCTCAGCCTGGATGTGCAGTGCTGGGGTGGCTTGGTCGGATTCCCTGACTGAAAATATTGATACCCTGGACAGGGACAGTATATTATTGACTATAGAGCATTTAAAGGATGCATTTCTATATATGCGAGATGCACAGAGGGATATTTGCACTCTGGCATCAAGAGTAAGTGCGCTGTCCATTTCTGCCAGAAAAGGGTTATGGACGCGACAGTGGTCAGGTGATGCGGTTTCCAAACGGCATATGGAAGTATTGCCGTATAAAGGGGAGGAGTTATTTGGGGTCGGTCTATCGGACCTGGTGGCCACGGCAACGGCTGGGAAATCCACCTTTTTACCCCAGGTCACCTCTCAGCAGAAAAAGACACCATCTTTTCAGGCTCAGTCCTTTCGTCCCCATAAGGGCAAGCGGGCAAAAGGCCACTCATATCTGCCCCGGGGCAGAGGAAGGGGAAAAAGACTGCAGCAGGCAGCCTCTTCCCAGGAACAGAAGCCCTCCCCCGCTTCTGCCAAGTTCTTAGCATGACGCTGGGGCCTTACAAGCGGACTCGGGCACGGTGGGGGCCCGTCTCCAGAATTTCAGCGCGCAGTGGGCTCACTCGCAAGTGGACCCCTGGATCCTGCAGGTAGTATCTCAGGGGTACAAATTGGAATTCGAGACGTCTCCCCCTCGCCGGTTCCTGAAGTCTGCTTTACCAACGTCTCCCTCCGAAAGGAAGGCGGTATTGGAAGCCATTCACAAGCTGTATTCCCAGCAGGTGATAATCAAGGTACCCCTCCTACAACAGGGAAAGGGGTATTATTCCACGCTGTTTGTGGTACCGAAGCCGGACGGCTCGGTGAGACCTATTTTAAATCTGAAATCCTTGAACACTTACATAAAAAGGTTCAAATTCAAGATGGAGTCACTCAGAGCAGTGATAGCGAACCTGGAAGAAGGGGACTATATGGTGTCTCTGGACATCAAGGATGCTTACCTCCATGTCCCAATTTGCCCTTCTCACCAAGGGTACCTCAGGTTTGTGGTACAGAACTGTCACTATCAGTTTCAGACGCTGCCGTTTGGATTGTCCACGGCACCCCGGGTCTTTACCAAGGTAATGGCCGAAATGATGATTCTTCTTCGAAGAAAAGGCGTCTTAATTATCCCTTACTTGGACGATCTCCTGATAAGGGCAAGGTCCAGGGAACAGTTAGAGGTCGGAGTAGCACTATCTCAAGTAGTACTACGACAGCACGGGTGGATTCTAAATATTCCAAAATCGCAGCTGATTCCGACGACACGTCTGCTGTTCCTAGGGATGATTCTGGACACAGTCCAGAAAAAGGTGTTTCTCCCGGAGGAGAAAGCCAGGGAGTTATCCGAGCTAGTCAGGAACCTCCTCAAACCAGGCCAAGTGTCAGTGCATCAATGCACAAGGGTCCTGGGAAAAATGGTGGCTTCTTACGAAGCGATTCCATTCGGCAGATTCCACGCAAGAACTTTTCAGTGGGATCTGCTGGACAAATGGTCCGGATCGCATCTTCAGATGCATCAGCGGATAACCCTGTCTCCAAGGACAAGGGTGTCTCTCCTGTGGTGGTTGCAGAGTGCTCATCTTCTAGAGGGCCGCAGATTCGGCATTCAGGACTGGGTCCTGGTGACCACGGATGCCAGCCTGAGAGGCTGGGGAGCAGTCACACAGGGAAGAAATTTCCAGGGCTTGTGGTCAAGCATGGAAACGTCATTTCACATAAATATCCTGGAACTAAGGGCCATTTACAATGCCCTAAGTCAAGCAAGGCCTCTGCTTCAGGGTCAGCCGGTGTTGATCCAGTCGGACAACATCACGGCAGTCGCCCACGTAAACAGACAGGGCGGCACAAGAAGCAGGAGGGCAATGACGGAAGTTGCAAGGATTCTTCGCTGGGCAGAAAATCATGTGATAGCACTGTCAGCAGTGTTCATTCCGGGAGTGGACAACTGGGAAGCAGACTTCCTCAGCATACACGACCTCCACCCGGGGGAGTGGGGACTTCACCCAGAAGTCTTCCACATGATTGTGAACCGTTGGGAAAAACCAAAGGTGGACATGATGGCGTCCCGCCTCAACAAAAAACTAGACAGATATTGCGCCAGGTCAAGGGACCCTCAGGCAATAGCTGTGGACGCTCTGGTAACACCGTGGATGTACCAGTCAGTGTATGTGTTCCCTCCTCTGCCTCTCATACCCAAGGTACTGAGAATCATAAGAAGGAGAGGAGTAAGGACTATACTCCTGGCTCCGGATTGGCCAAGAAGGACTTGGTACCCGGAACTTCAAGAGATGCTCACGGAGGACCCGTGGCCTCTACCTCTAAGAAAGGACCTGCTCCAGCAGGGACCCTGTTTGTTCCAAGACTTACCGCGGCTGCGTTTGACGGCATGGTGGTTGAACGCCGGATCCTGAAGGAAAAAGGCATTCCGGATGAAGTCATCCCTACCCTGATCAAAGCCAGGAAGGATGTAACTGTGCAACATTATCACCGTATTTGGCGTAAATATGTTGCGTGGTGTGAGGCCAGGAAGGCCCCTACAGAGGAATTTCAACTGGGTCGTTTCCTGCATTTCCTGCAAACAGGACTGTCTATGGGCCTAAAATTAGGGTCCATTAAGGTTCAAATTTCGGCCCTGTCGATTTTCTTCCAGAAAGAACTAGCTTCAGTTCCTGAAGTTCAGACGTTTGTCAAGGGGGTACTGCATATACAGCCTCCTTTTGTGCCTCCAGTGGCACCTTGGGATCTCAATGTAGTTTTGGGGTTCCTAAAATCACATTGGTTTGAACCACTCACCACTGTGGACTTAAAATATCTCACATGGAAAGTGGTAATGCTGTTAGCCCTGTCTCAGAATTGGCGGCTTTATCCTATAAAAGCCCTTACCTAATTTTTCATACGGACAGGGCAGAATTGAGGACTCGTCCTCAATTTCTCCCTAAGGTGGTTTCAGCGTTTCACTTAAACCAGCCTATTGTGGTACCTGCGGCTACTAGGGACTTGGAGGATTCCAAGTTGCTGGACGTAGTCAGGGCCCTGAAAATATATGTTTCCAGGACGGCTGGAGTCAGAAAATCTGACTCGCTGTTTATCCTGTATGCACCCAACAAGCTGGGTGCTCCTGCTTCTAAGCAGACTATTGCTCGTTGGATTTGTAGTACAATTCAGCTTGCACATTCTGTGGCAGGCCTGCCACAGCCAAAATCTGTAAAAGCCCATTCCACAAGGAAAGTGGGCTCATCTTGGGCGGCTGCCCGAGGGGTCTCGGCCTTACAACTTTGCCGAGCAGCTACTTGGTCAGGGGCAAACACGTTTGCTAAATTCTACAAATTTGATACCCTGGCTGAGGAGGACCTGGAGTTCTCTCATTCGGTGCTGCAGAGTCATCCGCACTCTCCCGCCTGTTTGGGAGCTTTGGTATAATCCCCATGGTCCTTTCGGAGTTCCCAGCATCCACTAGGACGTCAGAGAAAATAAGAATTTACTTACCGATAATTCTATTTCTCATAGTCCGTAGTGGATGCTGGGCGCCCATCCCAAGTGCGGATTGTCTGCAATACTTGTACATAGTTATTGTTACAAAAATCGGGTTATTATTGTTGTGAGACATCTTTTCAGAGGCTCCTCTGTTATCATGCTGTTAACTGGGTTCATATCACAAGTTGTACGGTGTGATTGGTGTGGCTGGTATGAGTCTTACCCGGGATTCAAAATCCTTCCTTATTGTGTACGCTCGTCCGGGCACAGTATCCTAACTGAGGCTTGGAGGAGGGTCATAGGGGGAGGAGCCAGTGCACACCAGGTAGTCCTAAAGCTTTTACTTTCGTGCCCAGTCTCCTGCGGAGCCGCTATTCCCCATGGTCCTTTCGGAGTTCCCAGCATCCACTACGGACTATGAGAAATAGAATTATCGGTAAGTAAATTCTTATTTTTACCTAAGTTGCCCCCCCTCCAGTGTGTACTCCGAAAGAGTGTTTAGTGCAGCCGCTCACCTTGTCAGCAATCAGCGTACGAGGTTACTTCCAGTAAATGTGGAGAAGATGATGTTCATCAAAATGAATTATCAATTCCTCCGTGGAGACATTCACCAGCAATTGCCTCCAGAAAGTACACAGGGACCTGTGATGGTGGATTCCAGTGGGGGCGAATTAATACTCTGTGAGGAGGGGGATGTACACAGTGAAAGGGGTGTTGAATCAGACGATGAGGAGGAGGTGGACATCTTGCCTATGTAGAGCCTGTTTGTGCAAGGAGAGATTGATTGCTTCTTTTTTGGTGGGGGCCCAAACCAACCAGTCATTTCAGCCACAGTCGTATGGCAGACCCTGTGGCTGAAATGATGGGTTTGTTAAAGTGTGCATGTCCTGTTTATACAACATAAGGGTGGGTGGGAGGGCCCAAGGACAATTCCATCTTGCACCTCTTTTTTTTTTTTTTAATTCTTTATTTTGTATGGTCAGTTAAAGTAGAAACAGTACAAATAGAAGTAGCAAACGGGCAAACCGAGCCCACAAACAAATCAAGAACGACCATAGTATTTTAAAGAATAACATAAACCAAAAACCAAAATTGAATCAGTATCGAATGGATATTGAGGTGGGGGGGGGATGAAGAAGAATGGCGGGGAGGGGAGGAGGGATACCACGATACAGTCTTACAGCAACAAGTATATATCGAACTATGATATGTAGGATAAGAGGGAGGGAGAGAAGCAAGAGAGTATAAAAAGGCCAAGAAAAGCATGGTGAGCGAGAGCTAGAAGAAGGGGGGGGGGGGGGGACACCGGTCATCGTCCACGGGAGAGATTAACAATGCAAAAGAGGAAGAAACGATCTACGCTCTGCAAGGAGCCCAAACCTGGTCAAAAGTATATCCTCGGTCATGGAGGTAGTAGGTAATCCTCTCCATTGCTGCAATGTGCCAGATTTTGGCTTTGAGGGCAGCGAGAGGAGGGGGAGAGGTTTTTTCCCAATTGAGAGCTATCAGTGATTTTGTCGCTATTAAGATGTGTGTTGCTAGTCTTTTTGAGAATTTATCAAGGGCTGGGGGAAGATAACACAGTAAAAAGACCCAAGGGTCTTTCAGCAGAGGGGTTTCGAGGAGGGAGTTCAAGAGTGCATGAACTAAGTTCCAAAAAGGGGTAATTATCGGACAGGTCCACCATATGTGGAGCATAGTACCTCTACAGCCACAACCTCTCCAGCAATTCGGAGAAGTAGATGGAAAGAGCTTATTGAGTTTGTCAGGAGTATAATACCAGCGATAATAAACCTTGTATAAAGTCTCTTTGATGTTGGTTGCAATTGAGCTCCTTGCAATCCCCAGTCTTATGTCGTCCCAGTACTCAGCTGTTGGGGGAGGTCCAAGATCTCGTTCCCAAGCAGTTTCATGGGGTCTGGAAGGGGGAAGGGTGGCGTCTAAGAGAAGGGCATAGAGCTGGGAGATTAAGCCTTTGGAGAGGGGGGAGTTTTTACATATCTTTTCAAAGGGGGTAAGGGCACTTGAGTGGGTGCAGGGAGCATAAAAAATGGCGAATTTGTAGGAATTCAAAGGGGTTAAAAGTTTGTGAAGGGTTTTTCTGTTGGAGATCAGTCAGGGATAGCCATTGGCCCTGATTGGCAAGATCAGCTGGAAATTTAAACCCCAGTTGAGTCCATGTACGAAATCTCATAATCGAGGAACCTGGAGGAAATAGAGGGTTCTGCCAAATAGGGGTAAGGGGGAGGGGAGGGTGGTAAGATTCAGCTTTACAGAACAACAGTCCCAGATTCTAAGATTAAATTTGATGGTAGGAAGCAATTTGGAAGTAAGGGGTCGGGATGTGGAGGGTAGACCCCATAAGGGGGTCAGATCTGGGAGGGAAATGTAAGCCGATTCAATGTCAAGCCAGGAAACTGATCCAGAGGGAGCATAGGAGGCTATAACATGGGAGAGATGAGAGGTAAGATAGTAGAGTTTAATTTCAGGAAGATCCCTACCACCGTCAGAAACTGGTCTTTTCAAGGTGTCTGCGGCAATGCGTGGGGGCCTGTGGTTCCAAATAAAACGGATAAGGGCTTTCTGAGTATTGCGAAGGAAGGAGGCAGGGACGGCAACAGGGAGAGTCTGGAAGAGATAAAGCCATTTGGGGATTATATTCATTTTGACGGCGATGATCCTGCCCAGCCACAAAATAATAAGACTATTCCAAGATGACAGGTCAGATTGCATCTTGGAGAACAGAGGTGGGAAATTTTCACGGAAGAGAGAGTCATAATGGGAGGTGAGATTAATCCCCAGATATTTGATCCTCTTGGCTTGCCATTTGAAGGTCAAATTTGTTCTGAGGGATTCGGCTTCTCGGGGGGGGGGGGGGGGGGGGGGCATGGAGCTACATGGCCTCCGACTTGGAGTAATTAATTTTATAGCCCGAAACAACACCATAAGATCGGAGGACCGAGAATAGGTTCGGGAGAGATATTGCAGGTTGCGTCAGGGAGAGAAGAATATCATCCGCAAAGAGAGTGATTTTGGGCTCGGTATGGCCCACTTGAACGCCATGTATGTCATTATGGGATCTAATTTGGGAGGCAAGCGGTTCAATTATAAGGGCAAAAATCAATGGAGATAGGGGACATCCTTGCCATTTGCCATTAGAGATATGGACTGGGGCAGATGGCACGCCATTAATCAATACTCTAGCAGAAGGGGTAGATTATAGTGCCAGGAGACCAGTGAGGAAGTCACCAGACAAGCCGTAGGCTGTGAGAGCAGATTTGAGGAAACCCCAGGAGATCCTATCAAAAGCTTTTTCAGCATCTAAAGAGAGCACAATAGTAGGGGATCCCCTGGAGTTTGAGATATGAATAAGATCGACAGCACGTCTGGTGTTGTCCCTCGCCTGGCGACCCGGAATAAACCCCACTTGGTCATAATGGATCAGGGATGAGAGATACGGGTTCAAACGGTTTGCCAGAATTTTAGCAAATATCTTCAGATGTGGGTTCAGGAGGGAAATAGGACAGTAGCTAGCACAGTTAAGTGGATCTTTACCTTCCTTAGGGATCACAACAATCCTGTCTTCCAGCATCTCAGAGGGAAAGGGTCGCCATGGAGTACCCGATTGAAAAGGGACTGAAGGTGAGGGATGAGGAGGGTAGAGAACTTTTTATAGTATAAGGCTGTAAAGCCATCTGGACCAGGAGATTTGCCCGATTTTTGAATCGTTATAGTCTGAGCAATTTCCTCCGCAGAGATCTGTGTTAAGATGTTCCAAAGCGTCATGAGATAATTTGGGGAGATTAGTTTCGGAAAGGAAGCCAGAGATCAAGTCGGAGAGGATGAGGGGAGGGAAGGAGAGGGGAGGTTATACAGGTCAGTATAGTAGGCTTGAAAAGCTGCTCTAATGGCAACAGGGTCATGAGTCAGATGGTTGTGGGGGACTCTAATCGATATGATATTGTTTCGTGCCCTAGTAGATCGTAGTCGCGAAGCCAGGATCCTGTCTGCCTTGTCCCTTTTCTCATAGAATGTTTGGCAAAGCCATTTAAGACGTGTAGCCACTTGTCTAGAAAGGAGGAGATCAAGTTCCGCCTTGACTGTATGAAGTTCAGATAAAATAGTCGGGTCAGAAGACGCTTTATGCTGGCATTCTAAGTCATGGAGTTTAAGGGAAAGTGTGTTAATCTGGGTGAAGGATTGTTTCTTATTCTTGGAAGCCATGCTGATCAAATGTCCCCGGAGAACCTCTTTGTGGGCTAACCAAAGAGTAGATCTAGAAATATCTGGGGAATCATTGAGGGCAAAATAATCGGAAAGCTGGTAGTGAAGATGGGACAGGACCTCAGGGTTGTGAAGCAGAGAGTCGTTAAGGCGCCAAGTCATCAGATGAGGGCGAGAGAGTAAGCCTGAAATATCACAGGAGATAGGAGCATGATCAGACCAAATAAGTGGGTGTATATGGGCAGATTGAAGATTCAGAGCAAATTCATAACTGAGCAGGATCATATCGATGCGGGAGTATGAATTGTGGGATGAAGAATAAAATGTATAGTCACGAGCAGATGGATCTTTCATCCTCCAGGAATCGTAGAGGAGTTGGGACTTCATGAGACGGAGGAGAGACCTAGAGTGGAGGGAGTCCGAGGAGGGGGCTGAAGGTACAGAGGCCGAGCGGTCCAATGTGGAGTTGAGAACAGAGTTAAAATCCCCCACGAGAATGAGTTCTCCCTGTCAAAATTGGGTTATGAGAGTGTCTAGTTTGGAGAAAAATAGATCTTGACGTTGATTTGGGGCATATATGTTAACTAGCGTACATAGCTTATTATTTAGTTTCCCCACCAATATAAGAAAGCGGCCCTCTTTGTCAGTATGGGACTCAATAAGTTCAAAAGTGAGGTGACGAGCAATCATAATTGCGACCCCTCGTTTTTTGGAACCATGGTCGCACACATGAAAGGAGTCAGGGTATAGCTTACATCGTAGTTCAGGATGAAAGTTGTGCAAGAAATGAGTCTCCTGGAGGAAAACCAGGTCACCCTTGCGGAGCTTAAGAGAGGCAAAGAGCTTTCCACATTTTTGGGGGCTATTGAGCCCCTTTACATTAAAAGAAAGAACCCGCAGACCCATGGGCAACTAACTGAGAGACAGGCAGAGTAGAAAAGGTGTTGGACCGTAGAGATGGCATGGAGGAATGGAAAGGTGCAAAGAGGAAACAGAAAGCAAGAGATATCGTGGCAAAAAGGAGGGTGAAAGAAGGAGATCGGAAGGGAGGGAGGGACAGTTGGTCATCCGGCAATCGAGGCCAGGACCATTGGCGCCGACAGAAGGAAGGGATACTAGATGTCTGGAGAACATCTAGGTCAGCTAAAGGGCAAAAAGCCCTAAGGGGGCGTGGTAAGGCATCTGATTGGTGCATCTCAATGGGAATAGTAGGAGGTGACATACAAACAAACAATCCCCTCTTGGGGAACCTGAGGGATAAGCAAGAAGTAGAGGCAAAACTAAAGAGCAGGTGGAGCAAGAATAGGAGAAAAGCAGGGAGGGAGTGAAAAAGCAGGGCATCACGTTACAATAAATGCTGGAAACATAATTATTTGAGCAAAATTAAAGGTTATCAAGGTTAAAACATGAAAATTCTAAACACAAACTCAAATGGCTCCCCGAAGGGGGAGTATGGCCGTTATAGACCATCATAACCGGAGATATCAAGTAACAAAACATTGGGTCTGGTGACAAGTCAGGTTACCGGAGGTGGAGCTGAAAAGGTCGTTGTTGCCGGGACCGTAGACCATTCCGAACGGGGAGGTAGAGGTGCCATCCTCTGCTTTTGAGTGATTGGGGGTACGGTGGAAGTGTCTCCTTCAGTGGGGATGCCTATTTCTGACAGTAGGGATTGAGCCTCAGATAGGTTTCTGGCCGTAAGCAATTTCCCTTGATGCCAGACCAGGATGCGCAACGGAAAACCCCAACGGTATTTGATGTTGTGCTGGGAAAGTCTCGGAGTGACGGGTTTAAAGTCCCTGCGTTTAGCTAAGGTGATCGGGGAGAGGTCTTGAAAGATCTGCAAGGGGGCATTCTCGAAGGTAACAGAACTCAGTCGACGAACCTCCTTCATAATGGCCTCTTTCGCAGTGAAGTAATGCATTCTGAGGATAACGTCTCTGGGTCGGGAGGAATCCTGTGAGCGAGGACGAAGAGCACAATGAGCACGGTCTAAAAGAAGGTGATCTTCGGGGGTGTCAGGGGAGAGCTGGGTAAAGAGGCGTTTAAGGTATAGGTCGAGGTGGGAGGCCTCTACATCTTCTGGGACACCCCGGATCCTCAAGTTGTTTCTAATTGCCCTATTGTCCTGGTCCTCATGATCTTCCTGTAGTTGGGAAATATCTTGGCGCATCTGCTGGAAGTCGGTCTCGTCGGATTGTTGAAACGTCACCACCTCCTCGACTCGCCTCTCAAGTTGGTCAGTTCTGGAACCGTTCTCTGCAATTTCGGTCTTCAGCGAGTGAAGGGCTTGGACAGAAGTCTTAACATCCCTGACTTCCTTGAGAAGGGAGAGAAAGTCTCGCCGTGTAATGGGTGCGAGATCGTCAACTTCAGATTTGGAGTCGGAGGGTTCATGAGAATGGTCGGGATTATCAGGTCTAGATTTGACAGGGGCGCCTTTTTCATGAGGAAGGGTGTGAAGTCAGCTCCCTGAGACTTTTTACCTCCTTTAGGCATCTTGTGAGGACGTAGAAGGCGAGAATAAATGACAAAGGAGTAGGTAGATGGGTTGCTCCAGTAGCTCGACTCAGGGCCAAGAGGGGAGAGATAGGATGTTTAGGGGTGAGACATTGGGGGGTCAATAAAGAGCACCGAACAAGTCACGTATCAGTGTAGGGGAGAGAAACATGATTCTATGGGGGTCCTGTGTGGCTCGGAGAAACAGGCAAGGTCAAGCAGATAGGTGGAAATATAGGAATATAAATCCTGGTGCAGATGAAGCCTTTCACCACAGGGGGGAGCCAAACAGTCAAAGATAAAGCCTGTAGTGCACAGAACCCAGCTTCCCCTTCAGAGACAAAAAAGAAAAATAAAGTAGAAAGAGTATATATATATATATATATATAGGCCACTTGTGTGGGTACTCACCCCCCTTCTGGGGCAATTCAGGGGGCGCAGATGGCAGGGGGAGTCTGGTCACGGTCCAGCCAATGACCAGGACTCCTACAGCTCAGCTCAGGCAGGGGGGAGATCCAGTATGGCAGCCGCCACACAGGGCACCCGGACGGCTGTATTCCCCGGGCACAGCCGTGCAGGTAAGCCCCCGGGGAAAGCTGCAGCGGGGGCGGAGAGGCCGGTGGCAGCAGCAGCGAGTGCAGGAGGAAGCCGCACGAGTGCCCGGAGGCCCGCTTGCCGCTCTGGAAGTCCGCGGCGGGCGCCGCAAAGTTGGCCACAGCACCGGAGCCTGGGTGTCCGGAGGTCCTCTCTCGTCCTCCTCTCCGGGTCCTGGCCGCTAGTGCAGGTGATCAGGCAGCGGCGGGGAGCGGCGGGTCAGGTGCTAACAGGAGATGCGGCAGTAGGATCGTCGCAGACGGCTCCGTCGTGCCGCCCGTCACGTCTCCAGACTCGAGGCCTCGGCTCAGTCTCACGGGGGTGAGGTCAGTTAGGTGGGGACTGGGGTACTGATGGGGTGGGGAGAGGGCTGCTTTTTAGTTATAATGAGCCTTTTTTTTAAGGCAGCAGGCCGGAGCTTGTAGAAAAAGCAGTCACCTCAGTTGGCAGCCAAGCCACGCCCCCCTTTTTTATTTTATTTATCTCTGCATCATGTGATGTTTGGGGCTAATTTTTTTGAAGTGCCATCCTGTCTGACACTGCAGGGCCACTCCTAGATGGGCCAGGTGTTTGTGCCGCCCACTTGGGTCGCTTAGCTAAGTCATCCAGCGACCTCGGTGCAAATTTTAGGACTAAAAATAATATTGTGAGGTGTTCAGAATAGACTGGAAATGAGTGTAAATTATGGATATTGAGGTTAATAATACTATGGGATCAAAATGACCCCCAAATTCTATGATTTAAGCTGTTTTTGAGGGTTTTTTTGTTAAAAAAAACACCCGAATCCAAAACACACCCGAATCCGACAAAAAATTTTCAGGGAGGTTTTGCCAAAACGCGTCCGAATCCAAAACACGGCCGCGGAACCGAAACCAAAACACAAAACCCGAAAAATTTCCGGTGCACATCTCTCTCTCTCTCTCTCTCTCTCTCTCTCTCTCTATATATATTCATGTGTTATAATGGCACTCACTGTCCTGTTCACAGCCACCGGGGTGCCTTCCTCCAATACTATAGCAAAAACCGGCTCTCTGGGATGGATTGCTGCTCCTCTCCTCTATGCATCAAGAACCAGGCGGCACTCCACGGATTTTGGTAAATAATTGTGCATTCAAAGCATGTCAAAAAATAAATACAGACATAGTGAACGCCAACGTTTCAACGCCTCCTGGGCATTTTTGTCAAGGTGCTATGCTGTGTAATGTGTATCAAAAACCAAAATGTTTTGGATACACATTACACAGCATAGCACCTTGACAAAAATGCCCAGGAGGCATTGAAACATTGGTGTCCACTATGTCTGTATTTATTTTTTGACATGCTTTGAATACACAATTATTTACCAAAATCCGTGGAGTGCCGCCTGGTTCTTGCTGCATAGAGGAGAGGAGCAGCAATCCATCCCGGAGAGACGGTTTTTGCTATATATATATATATATATAATCAAGCTGGGTCCGGCACTCAATAAACGGTCCAATTACCCCGGTGTCCTGATCCAAAAACGGAATTCACCGCTGATATAGACTTCTGGATGGAATGGCACTCAGAGGCTTTTTTTATGCAGCAAGCGTGTATTAAAAATTCAATAATACATCAATTCAGCGTATGTATATATATATATATATATATATATATATATATATATATATGAAAAAGGGGGATAGGGGTATTAGCGACCGACAGTGTCTAATGGATAAAAAATAAATATGAAGAATCTAGCTGGATACGTTTCTTTATAAAAAATAACAATATGTTTATTTATACAAGAGATAATTAAAAAAGGCGGGCTAAAAAATCATAGGCATAAGATGTTAATAGAACTACATAAAAGTAAAGCTAAAAATGCACAAAATACTGACAATAAAAAACTAAGGGGGTCATTCCGAGTTGTTCGCTCGTTATATTTTTCTCGCAACGGAGCGATTAGTCGCTAATGCGCATGTGCAATGTCCGCAGTGCGACTGCGCCAAGTAAATTTGCTATGCAGTTAGGTATTTTACTCACGGCATTACAAGGTTTTTTCTTCGTTCTGGTGATCGTAATGTGATTGACAGGAAGTGGGTGTTTCTGGGCGGAAACTGGCCGTTTTATGGGTGTGTGCGAAAAAACGCTACCGTTTCTGGGAAAAACGCGGGAGTGGCTGGAGAAACGGAGGAGTGTCTGGCCGAACGCTGGGAGTGTTTGTGACATCAAACCAGGAACGAAACTGACTGAACTGATCGCAGTTCCCGAGTAAGTGTGGAGCTACTCAGAAACTGCTAAGAAGTGTCTATTCGCAATTTTGCTAATCTTTCATTCGCAATTTTGATAAGCTAAGATTCACTCCCAGTAGGCGGCGGCTTAGCGTGTGCAAAGCTGCTAAAAGCAGCTTGCGAGCGAACAACTCGGAATGAGGGCCTAAAAGCGAAAATACTTTTAGGATAATAAAATAGTGCTTATCTTAAGAAATGGAGCGTCAATTGAGGTACACCCAACGCGTTTCGTCCATCAGACTTCATCAAGGGGCCCCTTGATGAAGTCTGATGGACGAAACGCGTTGGATGCACCTCAATTGACGCTCCATTTCTTAAGATGAGCACTATTTTCTTATCCTAAAAGTATTTACGCTTTTAGTTTATTATTGTCAGTATTTTGTGCATTTTTAGCTTTACTTTTATGTAGTTCTATTAACATCTTATGCCTATGATTTTTTAGCCCGCCTTTTTTAATTATCTCTTGTATAAATAAACATATTGTTATTTTTTATAAAGAAACGTATCCAGCTAGATTCTTCATATTTATTTTTTATCCATTAGACACTGTCGGTCGCTGATACCCCTATCCCCTTTTTCATATCCTTGACTGCAAGGCAGCTTATCCCTGCCCAATTTCTTAGGGGTCAGCTGACACCTTATATTTTTAAAGGAGTGTCTAAAGTTTGGTATTTTTTAAACCTTAACTATTTATTCTACACACATACACCTGTGGCGCCATACTCCCATTACTCCATATACATATATATATATATATATATATATATATCCAAATATTCCGAAATACGGACTTTTTTGAGTGAGATAGTGAAACCTTTGTTTTTTGATGGCTCAATGTACACAAACTTTGTTTAATAGACAAAGTTATTAAAAATATTGTATTAAATGACCTTCAGGCTGTGTGTATAAGGTGTACATGAAACATTAATGAATTGTGTGAATGTAGACACACTTTGTTTAATGCACAAAGTTATAAAAAAATATTGGCTAAAATTGACTTCAGGCTGTGTGTGTAATGTGTATATGAAACATAAATGCATTATGTGCTTAGACTTAAGGGCCCATCACCATGATATCTCATAAGTCACCCATATGTTTTATTTATTACACAAACTAGAACCAATAAACCTAGAAATAATGACACAGACAACTGTATAAATTGGAAAAAATGGAGGTCACAGCCAGATTTATTAAATTCTAATCAGAATTGAAAATATTATTCACCGGTGGCGAAAAAGCAGTGTCAACTCGGCCATGGCTTAAAACTTTAATTTTTAAACAAATGGGGCGGAGTTTCCGCCCCTTGCGCAATCCGTCCTGGGTAGAACCATCTCCCCTTAATTAGCACAGTGCTGGTCCCTCCATAAGATGGTGACCTGGTCCTCCCCTGAGGTAGTGACCGACTCGCCTTTTCTCAAAGGGGAAATGCTAGCCAAGCTCTGCTGCGCTAAATTAAGCCGCCGAATAGCACTGCTTTCCGCCAAATTCGGAGGCTCTAGACTACGAAAACCGCCACCACAACCTAAAACCTCAAACCTCCTTTCAACACCTCAATAAGGCTGTGACAAGTAACTCCAAACCACTCTCAGATAAATGCACTCCATCCAACCTATATAAATATTCCTACTCGTAACGCAAATCTGGGTGTTTAACAACTTTTCCACCTAAACTAATGACATATCTGGAGGTTGGGCACTGAGTTTCCTTCTTACTTTATCTAAAGCCGCTCCCCCTTGGGTGCCCCTCCAAAATCTACACGGTACCACTTCTGACCATACCACCTTAACCAAAGGCCAATGCTCTGTGATTATCTGAAAATCCTTTTTTATGGCGTTAATAAGTTCTATACCTTTAAATGTACCCAGATCATTGCCACCTAAATGTATCACCAAACAATCAGGGGCACCCCATTTTTCTTCGAAGTTCCAGAGCACACCTAATAGGTTGTTCCATCTCATTCCCCTTAAACCTATCCACCTCACTTCAAAAGGGAACAACTTGGACATCCTGTGCCTACTGGCCCAATAAATATATGAGTAACACACAATCCACACCCGGCTTGATAATGTCAAACAAAAAAACTGTAGAAAAAACAACAAAACAAAGAACATTTTATTCAATATTACTATAATCTTTAACGAAACTGCTAAAGAGAAACAGGGAAGGATAAAAACTTAGTTGTTTAGGCGACCCAGATGGAGGTGAACAACACCAAACCTCAAAAATGTTGTGAGGAAAAAGGTGAAAAGAACTCCAATCCCCCTTTAACGGCGGGTGGCTTATGGCCCTGGGATTCCGAAACAACAAACTCGCAGGACGCCTACCACTACTGCAACTTATCACTCCTAATATATCCCTTATAAACATCCGACTTCCAGCGCCCTAACCTTTTAATATCCTCGCTGGAAGAACCTGTCGATGCTGCGCAAGTTGCTGCACCTATCCTAAAAGAATGGGTCCCATAACTCTCCAGCGGAAGGTCCAACGCTATCAAACACATATTGAAGACACTTGTGCATTGAAATTTGGATAAAGGATTAAGATCCTTATGACCCAACCATTGCTCCCCCCTTTTGGACGAAACTGACCATAAGCCTCTGCTAATCTTACTGGGCAAATGCTCGGCTCCTTATGCATAGGAAAAGAAATCCATTTACCTCTCCCTAGTTGATCCGTTTTGGAATGGTGTATTTTAATAAGCAGCTTATTATCCTTCAACACTACATTATTTAACAACATGCCTGAATCCACTGAACTTTTGCTTTTTGCCGCTATCTCACCTAATCTAACAGCGCCGAAAAAAGCTATAGCAAATGCTAAACTAAAAGAGGGCGACCTCAAATTCCCCTAATGCAATACCAGAAACCGCGATAATTAACTCTTTCAATAACTCAATGTCTATTGGTCTACGTGCGCCACTTACACCTGCTTGCTCCTTAGCCCAACCCCTCAAAGCCTTTGAAAAAATAAAAGATTTAGTTGGGTCTGACAACCCTTCCAAACGCAAAAAATATGAAATTCCTGCTAAAGCACCCAACATCGCTGCTTTATAACGACCCCTCTCATGCCATAACCATACAAATTCTAATATAGCATCGTGGATACTCTTACCCCTACCTCCAGAATTCAAATACGCCTGCCAATCCTCCCAAGCTGCAGAATACGATCTCAAAGTTCCCGGGGCCAACGCCTTCAATGCTAAAGCTTTCATGCCGGTTTGATGATCTGCCATACAAATTCGGGACATGATAAACCTTCCATTTTTGCTGCTGGGGCTAATGCTCTAAATCTATCCCATTGAAAACGAGATAAAGCATCCGCTATCTCGTTCTCAACCCCAGGGACATGCCTAGCATTCAAATCTATATTCAACTGTAAAAACCTGACGGTCAAATGCCGTAGCAACCTCAAAGCGTGTGAACACGAAGATTTTTGAATATTAATCGCTTGAACCACCCTTAAATTATCACACCAGAATAAAATCCTCTGATTCCTAAGCCTAAAACCCCATATCTCAATTGCGACAATTATTGGAAAAAGCTCAAGCAAAAGCATACTGTCAGTAAACTTCCTTGTGCGCCATTCCTCAGGCCAAACTTCGGCGCATCATTCCCCTTCAAAATAAGCACCGAAACCTAACGACTCTGATGCATCTGTGAAAAACTGCAGCTCACGATTACTCATTTCTTCATGCAACCAAATGCGTACACCATTGAACTCACTCAAAAATGTTACTGCAATAAAATTTTCTAACAAGATCCTTAAATTATTCACTTTCTCCGCTGGCAATCTACAAAGGCCTGCCTCAGTATCAATTTCTATGCCCAGATAAGATAAACGGGTCACAGGCCCCTCTGTTTTATCTTTAGCTATCGGTACACCCATAACCGAAAAAAGCGCTTGAACTAAAAAAAATAATTCCTGGCGCACTGAGCTACCCGCAGGACCTGCCAACAAGAAGCCATCCAAATAATGGGTGACTCCCAACTGACCGGTGCCTGCCCGCACACACCACTGTAGAGAAATGAACTAAAACCTTCAAAATAAGAACACGAAACTGAACAGCCCATAGGCAACACCTATCTACATAAAATTGACCATCCATCTTGAAACCCATAAACTTAAACGAATCAGGGTGCAGCGGTAACAGTCTAAAGGCTGATTCTATACCCACTTTTGCTAACAACGCTCCCGAACTAAAACCTTTAACCATAGCTACAGCTTCTTCAAAAAGACTGATATTTTACGCTATACAAAGAGGGGTCAAGAGCCTCGTTTATTGAGCCCCCTTCCGGGTAGGAAAGGTACTCAATTATCCTACATCTTCCTGGCTCTTTCTTTGGAACTACCCCCAATGGAGAAACGCAAAATTCAGCTAGAGGTGGACTTTCAAAAGGGCCACACATACGCCCTAAAACAATTTCAGCTGCAATCTTCATTCTTACTATCCCTGGAAAATCTGTAGCTGACTTTAGGTTTCTCTGGCCAAAACTATAACCGGCCTAACTACAGGTAGATTGAAACTGAATTTAAAACCTTGCAATAAAAATGCTGCCTCCTCCCTAAGAGGATAGCGGCCTAACCATCGTTCTAAAACTTCTAAATTCACTGGTGACTCCGCTTTATCTAGGAACGGTTCTCTGCTCACCCCTACCCGCTGACTGAACTGCGGGTCTGTTGCAGTCCTTTGCTGGGTGATTTCCTCCACACAGCATTCAGACGTGCCTATATCGACACAATGTTCCCCTATTACATTGTGCGTTTTTAAACGCGTAACATTTTCCTCCTCCTGCCGTGTTAAAACCTGGTCTGACCTGAAAGGGCTGCCTTCTACCCGTCTGTTCCATAGGAAGCCTATTGCTTTGAGTCACTTCTAACCATACCTCCACATCCTTAAACCCCAAACTTAAAATCTTTTGGCCATCCTGCTTTTTCCTAAATAACTCATCATACTGCCTCCAAACATTTTGCCTCGCCGTAAGATACATATTATGTACCGGGTGAAAATACTTCAGAATATTCATGATTTCTGATGGACGAGACTCCATATAGCAAGCCCAAATATATAAATCCCCGCAAGCCAGTTAGGATAATTCCTTCTAGCTTCTTCAGCAGCCGCCCCCCCAGCCTTTGCTGTGCCCAACGCTTTTTTAGCGTCATGCGTAATCGCAAACATATCTACAAATCGGCCTTTCTTTATTCTTTCCCTAACCTTAGACCTAACTCCTCTTAGAATTGCCATATTTGCGCAATGTACGCTATCACCTGTTGCATCAGGAGCCGAGCTGCTCGCTACGCTACACCTTCCCTTTGAACTTTTACGCTTCCCTCTAAGATGCTGAATGAATGTCCGCATAAATTTGCGCGGATTCTCCAGTGAACTAGACGTATCGGATGATTCGTCGGAATGAGAAAAATTCGCGCTAAGCTGAACTTTTGAATTTTTCTCACCAGTTCCAGAAGTAGAAGGACACGCGTCCGCGTCTCCTGCGTCCAGTGGAATCTTGCCTGCTGCTGATGTGTCCAATGAAGCTGTATGAGATGCTAAAACCTGCGGACTCAATAAAACAACATTACTTCCTGCTTGACCGGCCCCTTCTGACCAGCCGGTCACTACCGACGCCGCTCGTACTTGAGATTGCGCACGTGCAATATTCACCTCCAACTGCCGTGGTGATGGGGGTCCGGCCGGTGGGGGAACTTGGGGCAGGGTCGGCAAACCTATCTGATGAGCGCTCATGAATTGATTAGGTGCAGGCTGCAACCAATGTGCATATTGATTGCCTGCCTGCCGGGGGACGGGGGGAGGGGGGAAATTGCACAACTTGAAGTACGGCACAGGGTTGGTAAAACTGACTTAAATGAGGCATTTGAGTATTAAACAAATGCTGCTGCCCTGCCACATGCAGATGCATTATATTCTGTGGAGCCCCTTGGCTGAAATATGGGGACCATGAAACCTGCGGGGGCTGAAAAACCCCCACCCGCCTTCATTTGTAATTGAGAGGAAGGAGGGGGAGGGGGGGGGGGGATTCTAAGCAATCCCCTTGCCAAATCTGAGCCTGCCACTGCAGACCCTGGAGAATTGAAATTCTCCCTTATTATATTTTCCTGCCTAACATTCTGGTCTCCTGATATGGGAGAGGCTAATATACTGCCTCTCCCCCGGAGCCCTGCTGGATAAATAATGATGCCCCCGCAGCCGTGCTCTCCCCCCCCCCCCCCCCCCCCCCAGCTCCTGAAGCTGTGGGAGGAGGGCTAATGTCCACCATGTTATTTGACATGGTGACGGGGGCGGGGCTTTTAGCAGCAGGGGCCGATGCACCTAACCCGCTGCTTGCTATTAATGGAGGCCGGGGTGTGTGCCCGCAGCACAGAGGGACAGAGAGGCGGGTGAGCGCTCACCGCTGCCTCTGGCCGAGCAGCGCGGGCGCTGGGGACTGCCCGCCTGGCTCCCCTCACAGCGTAATGCCGTGCTCCTCTCAGCGCCGGAGAGGCAGCAGCTGCAGTGATAGGCTTAGATGCCTCAACCAGCCAGCCGGTAGGGGGCGCACTGCGGCGGGGGCGAGGTATACTAAGTAAATAGAAGCTAACAAAGTTACCTCAGTACAGGACAAGAAAATTAACAGCCTTGACTAAATTAAACACTTATGAAATTAACTAAATAAACAACAGCTAAACCACAATAATAACTAATTTAAAGATGATTAACAAAAACTTAAGCTATAATAACAACCTAAGCTATAATAACAACCTAAATAATATTGATAACACTGCAGAGTGATACCAGTTACCGGTACATTACCAGTCCTGGGATCACAAAAATGGCAAGAGGAATCAGATTACCTCAGCCCTCACTTAAATAAACTAATATAACCCGCCTACCTAAACCCTTCTCATTGGATAACTTATTTGATTGACAAACTTCAATGACCTATCAACTAATATCAACACAAAAACCAGATCTATCTAGCTTAGTTACATAAACAAACAGGGTGCTTATATTCACTCTATCCTATGCAGTCTTTCGTTCCTAAACATCTTAGTGATAATTGGTGGACCCCTTTCTTTGAAAGTAAAGCATTCACAAGCATAACCAGAAATAACGACACTGAGACTTGAATTTGGCAGAAAATTGCTAGCTATTTATTTGTCCCTAACCATTGGGAAACCTGTAATAAAAGAGATTAATTTAATATGCCGCTCCAGCTGGCATATGGTGGCGGCCCAAAAGAACGGCTCCTTAATCTAAATTAACTTAATTAACTAAATCCTATAAATTTACTAAAAGCTTACCATAAACCGGTAATAGGTGACAACTCAACCCCCACAGTGACTACCCACCGCTCCTGGGTGCCCTGCCGCTGCCTTCCCGGATGGGTGGTCAAGCGGCCATAAGTCGATGGAGGTGAGTGCACCTAAACCACAAACAAACTGTAAAACACTACAGTTTTCTCTACCATACGAAACTGCCGTTCTTTTCCGCCAATAAATAGCCAACGATAAAACAGCCAACAACTTAGAGCCACAGCACCACGTGCCACTATTTCCAACTACCAGGGCGGGTGGGTGGGAAACCGAGTCACCAAGAGACTTAAAATGGCTTCTCCTTCCCTATATATAACAAGCCCTCCCCCTCAAAGGCTGTACTTTCCTTACAGCTGGGTCCACCCCTCCCCAGATGTTTAACCCTTTCCTCTCCTATGCAGTCAATCCTCTCTCCTAAACATCTTAGTGATAATTGGTGGACCCCTTTCTTTGAAAGTAAAGCATTCACAAGCATAACCAGAAATAACGACACTGAGACTTGAATTTGGCAGAAAATTGCTAGCTATTTATTTGTCCCTAACCATTGGGAAACCTGTAATAAAAGAGATTAATTTAATATGCCGCTCCAGCTGGCATATGGTGGCGGCCCAAAAGAACGGCTCCTTAATCTAAATTAACTTAATTAACTAAATCCTATAAATTTACTAAAAGCTTACCATAAACCGGTAATAGGTGACAACTCAACCCCCACAGTGACTACCCACCGCTCCTGGGTGCCCTGCCGCTGCCTTCCCGGATGGGTGGTCAAGCGGCCATAAGTCGATGGAGGTGAGTGCACCTAAACCACAAACAAACTGTAAAACACTACAGTTTTCTCTACCATACGAAACTGCCGTTCTTTTCCGCCAACAGCGAAAGACTCATCTCCGAAATCTTTCGCACCGCCACCATAAACCTACCCTAACTCCTGCAAAGCGAAACCTAGATCCTCCAGAAACAACATCATCCCCTCATTGGATAGATGTACTCCATCGCGCCGGAAAAGGTGGCTGTCTCTGAACCGTATCCTCGGGTGGCGAACCACCCTCCCACCGTGGGACAGCACCCACTTTGCCACAGCTCCGTTCACCTTTTTCCGGGCCTCATCAATCCGGCGACCATCCGCCACACCCCTCCAACACAATCTCGGCACCATCATGGAAAAAACCAACAAACAATTGGTCCATTGCGCGGTCACACTTGCCAGATCCTGTATCATGGCCCACCGCAGCTCCAAGGATGTCCTCTTCCCCAAGTCGTTGCCACCTAGATGGACAACCAAAACCCTAGGGACTCCATGCTCTCTGGCCTGACTCACTAGCTTACTCCTCAGCTCACCCCACATCATTCCTCGCCAGCCGAGCCATCTGACACCCTGAGATCCAAACAATGCCTGAGACCCTTCTGAGGCCACAAACCTGGCCGCCCAGTAAATGTAAGAGTGGCCAACCACCCAAATGGGCAAACAGTCTTCGAACCATCCTGAAGGGAAAAAGAGGGGTAGAATTGATTACTAAGAGGCTTATTTAATGTTTATACTGAAGGATCTGCCAAAAAAGAAAAACTTTAAATCTCGCCATTGCAGCAGTCACGGCCTAGCCGACTGCACCATGTTTCGTTGCCAATTTAAAGCGCAATTAAAGACACAAAGGGGAAATCAAATTAAACAAACGAAATAAAAAAGGGGGGGGGGAGGGGAGGGGGGATATAAAATGGGAAACACATGTAATAACTCAGCTGGAGGTGAACGTAAAGACCTGCTGAGGGACTCTGATTAGACCAAATTAGCCGAATTATAGATTAGAATTCAGTCCGTCAAGTCAGGCAAAAAATCGCAAATAACTCCAGACCCCCGCTGCCGGCTCATGCCAGCAACGGCGAGTAGCTAATCCCTGAGTAGGATAACGAAAACGGGGGAACAAACATTAACAAACGCACAACATTCATGAAAACACAGAACTGAAACAGCATAATGAATTGCAAATTAAAAACAAATGCCCCCAGTGCCGGGCGCCCTCTCAAGTGACAGGGCGAATATACCGCTTATAACTGGACGACTTCCATCGCCCTACCGCCTGGATCTCAGTCCTGGAGAAACCCGCCGCAGCTGCCGATGTCGCCGCGCCTATCCGAAAGGAATGGGTACCGAAAGCAGCAGGTGAGAGGCCCAAGCCCGTCAGACAGCGACCCAGCATCCACCGGAACTGGTATTTTGTGACTGGCAGCCCGTCATAGTGCAATAGCCATGACCCCTCCTTAGCGGGTCGCACTCCCAGATACTGCATTGCCAGACCCACTGGGCAAACGCTTACCTCTAGCGCCGGAACCATCGTAACCCAGCGCCCTCTGCCCACTTGATCCGTCTTGGATCGCCGCAATCTGCACAGCAAGGACCTCTCACCCACTACTACGTCCCCGACCAGCATGCGCGATTCCGACCTCTTGGAAGGCGCTACCAATTCTGAAACTCGAAAAGCCCCGTGGTAAGCCATCGAGAAGGCTAAACGGAACAAAAGCGCCTCAAACCTGGACGACGCTATTCGCCCCACTGCCTTGATGACGGCCGGCAACAAAGCCGCATCGATGGGCCGCCTACTATCCGGCGGTGTCGGCGCAACTCGCGCCCACCCTTTCATAGCCTTCCGTAACACCTCACTGCTTGTTACATCCGGGACGCCTCGCAGCTTGCAGAAGAATGAGACGCCAGCTAAGTACCGGGCCACCACCGCTCGCGACCTACCCGAAACGTAGAGCTGCCACATAAAAGAGAGCATCAACCGATGCTTGCTCTTACCTTGATGTTGACGACTCTGAACAAACGCCTCCCACTCGCTCCATGCCTGTCCGTACGCTTTGAGCGTGGCCGGCGCTACAGACCGCAACGCTAGACCTTCCAATCCGGCCCGATCACCTGCCAAACATAATCAGGACAATGAAAACCCTGTTTTTCGGCCTCGGGTGCCAAAACCCAAAACCTTTCCCACTGTCCCCGCGACAATGCATCCGCGATTTCGTTTTCCAAGCCGGGAACATGCTGCGCCCGGAACCATAGATTCCTACGCAAGCACGTCAAAAGCAAGTGCCCAAGCACCCTCAGCACCACTAGCGATTTCGCCCTCTGGTTATTTATCGCATGCACTACGCCCAGATTGTCGCATCTAAACACTATGCTGCGATTAGCCAGCCTGTCTCCCCAAACCTCCAGGGCTACCATAATGGGAAAAAGTTCCAGTAGTAACAGATCCCTTGTAAGACCCTCACTATGCCAGCTTTCCGGCCAGGATGCCACGCACCACGATCCCTCCAAAAAACAACCAAATCCATGGGCCCCGGCGGCATCGGTAAACAGCTGCAACCGGTCACTGTCTACAGCTGGCGCTTGCCATATGCTCACACCGTTGAAATCCTCCAAGAATGAAGCCCAGATGGCCAAATCCCTTTTTAACTCAGAGGACAGTCGAACGAAATGATGAGGCCTGGCACACCCCGCCGTAGCCCTTTCAAGCTTCCGGCAGAAAACCCTGCCCATCGGAATTACCCGACAAGCAAAGTTAAGCATACCCAGCAAGGACTGCGCCTGACGCAGCGTGACCTTGCGCGAGCCTTTGAACCGGCAAATGGTTTCGCGAAGCTTTGACACTTTGTCCTGCGGCAAACGACACTCCCCCGCCACTGTGTCGATCTCAATCCCCAAGAACGAGTAAACAGGAGTCCGGACCTTCCGTTTTGTCCTCGGCTACAGGAACACCGAAGTGATAAAAAAGAGCCTGGGTACTAAACAACAAATCGGCGCACCTTGTGTCATTTGCCGGACCTGCGCATAGGAAGTCGTCAAGGTAATGCGCAACCCCGTGACCGCCTGACGTCGACTCCACACACCAATGCAGAAAAGTGCTAAAGCGCTCGAAAAATGAGCATGAAACGGAACATCCCATCGGCAGACATTTGTCGATGAAATACTCCGTCCCAATCCGGAAACCCATGAAACGGAATGAGTCAGGATGCAAAGGCAATAATCTAAAAGCTGACTCAACATCGATCTTAGCCATGAGTGCCCCGCTCCCGTAGCTGCGGACCATCTCTAGCGCCTCGTCAAATGACTGATACACCACCGAACAAAAGGCCGGTGGAATTGCGTCGTTGACCGAAGCCCCCGGCGGGTAAGACAGATGCTGTATGAGCCGAAAGGCGCCCGGGGTCTTCTTCGGAACCACCCCGACCGGGGAGACGACCAAGTCATCCACCGGGGGTGATCTAAAAGGCCCCTCCATCCTGCCCAACCTGACCTCCTTATCTACTTTCTCCCGCAGGACGGTCGGCAATGCCCGTGCTGACTGGAGGTTTCTCTGCGCCCGCACTGATACCTCGCTTGCAACAGGCAAGCGAAAACCAAACTTAAAACCGTATAACAAAAACTTAGCATCCTCTCTATTTGGATACATATTCAACCATTTGCCCATTGTTAACAACTTAACTGGCGTTGGGGCTCTGCTGAGCGGTCCCGCTCGTGGCCTGCTTAGAGTAAGGCTGCTTCCCCTTGCTTCCCTGTCGCCCCCCTTTGAAACAGGAGGAGGCTGGGTGGGCTCCCCCACAATGGTGGCAGGAGTGACGAAACCGGCACTGTTTGCCATAGGTACATGTTCCGCTGTTAAAAGCGAAGCATTTCCCCCGAGTAGCAGATCGCCCGCCCCCACGAGCGGCCAACCCGCCTGTCCTGGCCGTTCCTCCGTCCGTGGCCGCCCCCTGTGCTGATGACCCTGCGCGACGCACACCTGTCCCCTGTTTCAGGGGCTCCGCCTCTTGCTGTGAAGCCCGGGTAACCTTGAGCCATACCTCCACGTCTTTGAAGCCAAAATCCATGACCCGCAGCCCATCCTGTTTCTCCCTAAACTCTTGGTCGTACTGGCGCCATTCCGAGCCCGCGGACGTGCGCTGCATGTCATGCACTAGATGCAGGTACCGGATGATATTCATGTGCTCTTCCGGCCTATCCTCCAAATAGCATGCCGCAAACACCCAAAAACCGGCCAGCCAATTATCAAAAGACCGGAAAGCTTCAGTACCCATGCCTGTCTTAGCGGCCGCCGCTTTGTAATCCCTCTTCATGGCCCTCGTCAAGACGAATAAGTCCACAAAGTCACCCCTACATATTTTCTTGCGGCAGCTATCTCGCAGCCCCCTCATAACTGCGGTGTATTCGCAGCGCACTACCCCCGGCAGATCTCGCCTCTTCTTTGCCCTACGCTCCTCTACACTCATTCGCCTGCGTCGCTTGCGCCTATTCTGCTGCCTTGCCGCTCTTTTGGCAAGTTTCTCGGCCTCCCTCCTTGCCCTAGCAGTGCTATCCGCGTCAGACGCCTGCGACGCTAAAGAAGAGGAGGACGCGGAGGAAGAAGAGCTTCGCGAACTCAAGCTCGTGGTGGAAACCGATATAGAGTGGACCAACTCACCGGATGCTCTCGACCTCTCCGACCCGGATCCTTCGTCATCCTCCGGCCAATCCTCATCCGCCACGGAGTCCGCCCCATCTCTTTCACTATGGCCCTCTGTGGAAGACAAAAAAGAAGAAGAGGGCCCGGCCCACGCTTGTGGCGGACGCCGGGCACCCCGTGCGGAATGCGCGGTGACTGTGCGCCCCCGCTCACCCCTAGGTCCTAGCTCAAGCTCCGCCGCAGCGGCCCCCAGCTCTCGGCAGGCCCGTGCTATTCGCTGTGCCGCTGATGCTCTAAGGTCGCCAGACCCCCTGCGTGCTGCAGACTGACCCCCATCCCGCGCGGCGCGCCGCGCGGAACCGCCGCCCGATGGGTGGCCGGACCTTGGTTGGGCGCGAGCCCGCGCCCGCTGACTACTTGATGCGCCCCCGGGACCCTGTTTGTCGAAATCAAGGGCCCCCCTAACGGCTCCGCCACTCTCCATTTCAGAGCCAGCTTCTTCCCTGCCTGAGAAAGCAGAAAAGTCCCCTGACCCCGCGGAGGACACACTGCCGGGCTCTGCGGCCCGTGCCGCGGCCCTGCGGCCGCTGACCCATTCCCTGTCCTCCTTCCTGCCTCGGGGCCTGCTGTGACCCGCGGTATCCGCGGGTAACTGCTGCCCCCCCGTGCGTGTCCCCCCGCGCGACACCGGGCCCGCGGCGGGCGCACCCGCCCGCTGGCCCCGGGCATCCCTTGCTGCAGGTGTTGTACCCCTACTGCCTATTGCCGCCCCTATGCGCCCAGCGTTGCCTACCTGAGGCATACGCTGCACCCCCCTCATGTGCTCCCTCTCCCTGCCTTTTACCGGCATACGGGGAGAAGGAACAGGTGATCCGTCCGCCGGGAGCACTGCTGCGCGTGCACGCGCGCGGCCAGCAGCTTGCGGCACGAGCGTGGGCGCGCGCGCGCCTCGGGCGCGCGTCCCACGTCCTCCCGCACACGGTCTCCCGCCATGCTCTTCCTCGTCGGCCGCCGCGCGGGCTTCCTGCATAGGCCCCGCGCGGCGACCGCTTTCTCCCCCAACAGTCCTCTCCCCCCGCCCGGCATTAACCCTCGGCCGCGGCGAGGCAGGAGAGGTGTTCTCAGTTGCCGGGCGCTCACCGCAGCGCGCATGCGCGCGCCCGCGGGCGCCCGATCTGCTCCCGGGTACGGCGGCTCCCGGAGGGGACGGCCGCCGCCCGCTGGTCCTTGGGAGGCTTGAAGGGACGACCGGTCCCTCACGCCGCCCTCTTCCTGCTGACATGCTCCTGGCCCCTGGCGGCGATACCGCCCGGCCCCCGCTGCCTACGGCCGTGGATGTAGAGGCCCGAGAGGACGGAGCCCCGTCCCTCAGGCCACCCACAGCCTCCTCAGGGCCCGCTCGGACTTCCGAGCTGAAACGAGCCGGGGCCCTCAAAACTCGCCGGGGTCTAGAAGCCATTGTGAGCAGACAGACCAGTGATACAATATAGATAGGAGGGGGGAAGAGCAGCCACAGGTGAATGAGCAAAAGACAAGGGAAAAAACAAAGTTTTAGCTGTCACTGCAGCACTCACCAAACTAGGAAACCGAGTCACCAAGAGACTTAAAATGGCTTCTCCTTCCCTATATATAACAAGCCCTCCCCCTCAAAGGCTGTACTTTCCTTACAGCTGGGTCCACCCCTCCCCAGATGTTTAACCCTTTCCTCTCCTATGCAGTCAATCCTCTCTCCTTTTTATGGTATGCAATTATTCCAAAATACGGAAAAATCCGATATCCAAAATACCTCTGGTCCCAAGCATTTTGGATAAGGGATACTCAACGTGTGTGTGTGTGTGTGTGTGTGTGTGTGTGTGTGTGTGTGTGTGTGTGTGTGTGTGTGTATGTGTATATATATATATATATATATATATTAATACAGAAAGTCCCGGCACTCCTCTTTGCAGAATTAGGTGCTGCGGTGCCCTCCCAGAGGTATTGCTCCTCAATGTATAGAATGAAGAATGAGGGCGGCACTCACGCAGACTTTTGCTGATGTAGAATAAGTCAGTTTAATGATCCGACATGTTTCGGGGACTCACCCCGTCCTCAGGGCCTTGAGGACGGGGTGAGTCCCCGTAACATGTCGGATCATTAAACTGACTTATTCTACATCAGCAAAAGTCTGCGTGAGTGCCGCCCTTATTCTTCATTCTATATATATATATATATATATATATATATATATATAAAATCTATCACACATTTATATATACATACACAAACACGTAAACACACATACATACAAACTGTACATACACAAGCACACACACAAACCCGCATACATACCTACATACCATACAAATACACACATAAACAAAGATGTAAAACTTACATATACAGTGTTTTTTACTGTATGCACTACACCAGGGCTGGGAGCATAGGGGCGGCCACGGCAGTGTGAGGGTGGAGGGAGCTACTGTGGCTGAGCATGCGCAGCCAGCAGTTCCCACAGCACCTGGGACATTCTGTAAGCAGAGAACTGCCAAGCTCTCTGCTGTTGCTGCAGCTCCGCATTCGCGACCACGGCTTTTGCTGAGATGTAGGCACAGCTGTCTCAAAATGTTTGTTAGGGTCATCAGGGGGGGTTTCCAGGTACTCGGACCCCCCCGCGTGTGCCACTGATATCAAAGGCTGCTCTACAATTGATAAAATCTTTAGTTTGAAATGTTTCTCTGCTGAAATTGGATACAAATTCTATTTCTCTTTCATCCACTATTGGACACTGGATAGTGATTACACTGGGGTATAGACAGGTCGGTGGTTAGTGCGTGCTGGCACATACAGTATGTAGAAGTGTGAAGGCTCCTCCCTCTCTATGCCCCATCAGTCTTAGAAATGTGCTGATGGGAGCCGGTCACGTCGTGCTGAGCTCCAGCCCTATTTTCTTTGATTTATTTTGATTTATTTGTATTTATTTTAATTTTTTAACTTTCTCTATCGTCCTAGTGGATGCTGGGGTTCCTGAAAGGACCATGGGGAATAGCGGCTCCGCAGGAGACAGGGCACAAAAGTAAAGCTTTCCGATCAGGTGGTGTGCATTGGCTCCTCCCCCTATGACCCTCCTCCAAGCCAGTTAGATTTTTGTGCCCGGCCGAGAAGGGTGCAATCTAGGTGGCTCTCCTAAAGAGCTGCTTAGAAAAGTTTAGCTTAGGTTTTTTATTTTACAGTGAGTCCTGCTGGCAACAGGATCACTGCAACGAGGGACTTAGGGGAGAAGAAGTGAACTCACCTGCGTGCAGGATGGATTGGCTTCTTGGCTACTGGACATCAGCTCCAGAGGGACGATCACAGGTACAGCCTGGATGGTCACCGGAGCCTTGCCGCCGGCCCCCTTGCAGATGCTGAAGTAAGAAGAGGTCCAGAATCGGCGGCAGAAGACTCCTCAGTCTTCTAAAGGTAGCGCACAGCACTGCAGCTGTGCGCCATTTTCCTCTCAGCACACTTCACACGGCAGTCACTGAGGGTGCAGGGCGCTGGGAGGGGGGCGCCCTGGGAGGCAAATGAATACCTATTTTGGCTAAAAATACCTCACATATAGCCTCCGGAGGCTATATGGAGATATTTAACCCCTGCCAGAATCCGTTAAGAGCGGGAGACGAGGCCGCCGAAAAAGGGGCGGGGCCTATCTCCTCAGCACACAGCGCCATTTTCCCTCACAGAAAGGCTGGAGGGAAGGCTCCCAGGCTCTCCCCTGCACTGCACTACAGAAACAGGGTTAAAACAGAGAGGGGGGGCACTAAATTGGCGTTAGAAATATATAAAAAAGATGCTATAAGGGAAAACACTTATATAAGGTTGTCCCTATATAATTATAGCGTTTTTGGTGTGTGCTGGTAAACTCTCCCTCTGTCTCTCCAAAGGGCTAGTGGGTCCTGTCCTCTATCAGAGCATTCCCTGTGTGTGTGCTGTGTGTCGGTACGTGTGTGTCGACATGTATGAGGACGATGTTGGTGAGGAGGCGGAGCAATTGCCTGTAATGGTGATGTCACTCTCTAGGGAGTCGACACCGGAATGGATGGCTTATTTAGGGAATTACGTGATAATGTCAACACGCTGCAAGGTCGGTTGACGACATGAGACGGCCGACAAACAATTAGTACCGGTCCAGACGTCTCAAAAACACCGTCAGGGGTTTTAAAACGCCCGTTTACTTTAGTCGGTCGACACAGACACAGACAGGGACACTGAATCCAGTGTCGACGGTGAATAAACAAACGTATTCCTTATTAGGGCCACACGTTAAAGGCAATGAAGGAGGTGTTTCATATTTCTGATACTACAAGTACCACAAAAGAGGGTATTATGTGGGATGTGAAAAAACTACCGTAGTTTTTCCTGAATCAGATAAATTAAATAAAGTGTGTGATGATGCGTGGGTTCCCCCCGATAGAAAATTATGGGCGGTATACCCTTTCCCGCCAGAAGTTAGGGCGCGTTGGGAAACACCCCTTAGGGTGGATAAGGCGCTCACACGCTTATCAAAACAAGTGGCGGTACCGTCTATAGATAGGGCCGTCCTCAAGGACCAGCTGACAGGAGGCTGGAAAATATCATAAAAAGTATATACACACATACTGGTGTTATACTGCGACCAGCGATCGCCTCAGCCTGGATGTGCAGAGCTGGGGTGGCTTGGTCGGATTCCCTGACTAAAAATATTGATACCCTTGACAGGGACAGTATTTTATTGACTATAGAGCATTTAAAGGATGCATTTCTATATATGCGAGATGCACAGAGGGATATTTGCACTCTGGCATCAAGAGTAAATGCGATGTCCATATCTGCCAGAAGATGTTATGGACACGACAGTGGTCAGGTGATGCAGATTCCAAACGGCACAAAGGTGTATTGCCGTATAAAGGAAGAGGAGTTATTTGGGGTCGGTCCATCGGACCTGGTGGCCACGGCAACTGCTGGAAAATCCGCCGTTTTTACCCTAAGTCACATCTCTGCAGAAAAAGACACCGTCTTTTCAGCCTCAGTCCTTTCGTCCCTATAAGATCATATCTGCCCAGGGATAGAGGAAAGGGAAGAAGACTGCAGCAGGCAGCCCATTCCCAGGAACAGAAGCGTTCCACCGCTTCTGACAAGTTCTCAGCATGGCGCTGAGACCGTACAGGACCCCTGGATCCTACAAGTAGTATCCCAGGGGTACAGATTGGAATGTCGAGACGTTTCCCCTTCGCAGGCTCCTGAAGTCTGCTTTACCAAGGTCTCCCTCCGACAAGGAGGCAGTATGGGAAAAAATTCACAAGCTGTATTCCCAGCAGGTGATAATTAAATTACCCCTCCTACTACAAGAAAAGGGGTATTATTCCACACTATATTGTGGTACTGAAGCCAGAAGGCTAGGTGAGACTTATTCTAAAAATTTTTTTGAACACTTACAAAGGTTCAAATCAAGATGGAGTCACTCAGAGCAGTGATAACGAACCAGGAAGAAGGGGACTATATAGTGTCCCGGGACATCAGGGATGCTTACCTCTATGTCCCAAATTTGCCCTTCTCACTAAGGGTACCTCAGGTTCGTGGTGCAGAACTGTCACTATCAGTTTCAGACGCTGCCGTTTGGATTGTCCACGGCACCCCGGGTCTTTACCAAGGTAATGGCCGAAATGATGATTCTTCTTCGAAGAAAAGGCGTCTTAATTATCCCTTACTTGGACGATCTCCTGATAAGGGCATAGTCCAGGGAACAGTTGGAGGTCGGAGTAGCACTATCTCGGATACTGCTACAACAGCACGGGTGGATTCTAAATATTCCAAAATCGCAGCTGATCCCGACGACACGTCTGCTGTGCCTAGGGATGATTCTGGACACAGTCCAGAAAAAGGTGTTTCTCCCGGAAGAGAAAGCCAGGGAGTTATCCGAGCTAGTCAGGAACCTCCTAAAAACAGTGCATCATTGCACAAGGGTCCTGGTAAAAATGGTGGCTTCCTACGAAGCAATTCCATTCGGCAGATTTCACGCAAGAACTTTTCGGTGGGATCTGCTGGACAAATGGTCCGGATCGCATCTTCAGATGCATCAGCGGATAACCCTATATCCAAGGACAAGGGTGTCTCTCCTGTGGTGGTTATAGAGTGCTCATCTTCTAGAGGGCCGCAGATTCGGCATTCAGGTTTGGATGCTGGTGACCACGGAGCCCAGCCCGAGAGGCTGGGGAGCTGTCACACAAGGAAAAAATTTCCAGGGAGTGTGATCAAGTCTGGAGACTTTTCTCCACATAAATATACTGGAGCTAAGGGTAAATTTATAATGCTCTAAGCTTAGCAAGACCTCTGCTTCAAGGTCAGCCGGTATTGATCCAGTGGGAAAAACATCACGGCAGTCGCCCACGTAAACAGACAGGGCGACACAAGAAGCAGGAGGGCAATGGCAAAAACTGCAAGGACTTTTCGCTGGGCGGAAAATCATGTGATAGCACTGTCAGCAGTGTTTCATCCCGGGAATGGAAACTGGGAAGCAGACTTCCTCAGCAGGCACGACCTCCACCCGGGAGAGTGGAAACTTCATCGGGAAGTTTTTTCCACATGATTGTAAACCGTTGGGAAATACCAAAGGTGGACACGATGGCGTCCCGTCTGAACAAAAAACGGGACAGGTATTGCGCCACGTCAAGAGACCCTCAGGCAATAGCTGTGGACGTTCTGGTAACACCGTGGGTGTACCAGTCGGTGTATGTGTTCCCTCCTCTGCTTCTCATACCTAAGGTGCTGAGAATTATAAGACGTAGAGGAGTAAGAACTATACTCATGGCTCCGGATTGGCCAAGAAGGACTTGGTACCCGGAACTTCAAGAGATGCTTACAGAGGTCTTATGGCCTCTGCCGCTAAGAAGGGACTTGCTTCAGCAAGTACCATGTCTGTTCCAAGACTTACCGCAGCTGCGTTTGTCGGCATGGCGGTGGAAAGCCGGATCCTAAGGGAAAAAGGCATTCCGGAAGAGGTCATTCCTACCCTGGTCAAAGCCAGATAGGAGGTGACCGCACAACATTATCACCACATGTGGCGAAAATATGTTGCGTGGTGTGAGGCCAGGAAGGCCCCACAAAGAAATTTCAACTCGGTCGTTTCCTGCATTTCCTGCAAACAGGAGTGTCTATGGGCCTCAAATTGGGGTCCATTAAGGTTCAAATTTCGGCCCTGTCGATTTTCTTCCAGAAAGAATTGGCTTCAGTTCCTGAAGTCCAGAAGTTTGTCAAGGGAGTATTGCATATACAACCCCCCTTTTGTGCCTCCAGTGGCACTGTGGGATCTCAACGTAGTTCTGGGATTCCTCAAATCACATTGGTTTAAAACCAGTCAAATCTGTGGATTTGAAGCATCTCACATGAAAAGTGACCATGCTCTTGGCCCTGGCCTGGACCAGGCGAGTGTCAAATTGGTGGTTTTTTCTCAAAAAAAGCCCATATCTGTTTGTCCATTCGGACAGGGCAGAGCTGCGGACTCGTCCCCAGTTCTCTCCCTAAGGTGGTGTCAGTGTTTCACCTGAACCAGCTTATTGTGGTGCCTTGCACCTACTAGGGACTTGGAGGACTCCAAGTTGCTAGATGTTGTCAGGGCCCTGAAAATATGTTCCAGGACGGCTGGAGTCAGGAAAACTGACTTGCTGTTATCCTGTATGCACCCAACAAACTGGGTGCTCTTGCTTCTAAGCAGACTATTGCTAGTTGGATGTGTAATACAATTCAGCTTGCACATTCTGTGGCAGGCCTGCCACAGCCAAAATATGTAAATGCCCATTCCACAAGGAAGGTGGGCTCATCTTGGGCGGCTGCCCGAGGGGTCTCGGCTTTAAAACTTTGCCGAGCAGCTACTTGGTCAGGGGCAAACACGTTTGCTAAATTCTACAAATTTGATACCCTGGCTAAGGAGGACCTGGAGTTCTCTCATTCGGTGCTGCAGAGTCATCCGCACTCTCCCGCCCGTTTGGGAGCTTTGGTATAATCCCCATGGTCCTTTCAGGAACCCCAGCATCCACTAGGACGATAGAGAAAATAAGAATTTACTTACCGATAATTCTATTTCTCGGAGTCCGTAGTGGATGCTGGGCGCCCATCCCAAGTGCGGATTATCTGCAATACTTGTACATAGTTACAAAAATCGGGTTATTATTGTTGTGAGCCATCTTTTCAGAGGCTCCGCTGTTATCATACTGTTAACTGGGTTTAGATCACAAGTTGTACGGTGTGATTGGTGTGGCTGGTATGAGTCTTACCCGGGATTCAAAATTCCTCCCTTATTGTGTACGCTCGTCCGGGCACAGTACCTAACTGGCTTGGAGGAGGGTCATAGGGGGAGGAGCCAGTGCACACCACCTGATCGGAAAGCTTTACTTTTGTGCCCTGTCTCCTGCGGAGCCGCTATTCCCCATGGTCCTTTCAGGAACCCCAGCATCCACTACGGACTCCGAGAAATAGAATTATCGGTAAGTAAATTCTTATTTTCTGGCCTCAGGACAGTCGCTTCGCCACTTATTAAGAAGTGTGGTCCAGGTCTCAGGCGACCGATGCTCTCTTTTATGCAGTGCGGCTAGCTCCAACTGAGCTTGGCTATATGGGGGTGCATTGTCAGTGTGCTTACATGCTGGGACAGTGGTGGTGGTGTGTGTGTGGGGGGGTGGGGTGGGGGATTGTCGCACGCATTTTATTACTGTTAAAATCAGTCTGTTGTTGCCTGGCCACCTAAATAGTTGCAGTCAGCGGGTCCTGGTCAGTGGGGGAGGAGGGGGTGGAGCCACGATCACTGTGGGCTGCTGCTTGTCAGTCAGCAGCAGGGGCCTGCAGTGTTCCTGTAGGCCCTGCAGCTTTCTCAGTGGCTGTTTCATGCTGTTCCTGTTCTCTTTCCTCACAGCAAGCTGAGTACAGGCGCCATTTGGCTGCACCAGCACTACTTCTACAGCAGTGGCACTAAAGCTGATCCTATCCACCTCCTGACATCCCTGCTTCACCATCTCTGGGGGATGTAGGTGCACTGGGGGGTATTCTGGGTTGTTGGGTGTGGGGATCTGATTAGGGGAGTAGTTTCTCTCTCTACCTCTATTCTGCCTTAGCCTTCCCTATTGTTTTTTCTCTGCAGTATGTGTCTCTGTGTGTCTCCGTATGAGAATGACAGGCAGGGTTGCATCCACAATGGCTTCCCAGAAGCGTTTTTTTGTGTTCCAACTGCAATGCTAATTTATCTCAGGCTGGTGCAGATGGCACTACACTGTTATTCCTGCACAGCCGAGGGGGTCTCCCATCTGCCTTAGGGTGGGTTATGACTAATTCAACCTCGAAATGAGTCGCTTCCCGTAGGAAATGGGAATTAGCACTAGCTGAGCGCCCGTTCTCTGGTCCCTTGTCCTCTTTTCGCTCTACAGAACCGGCTTGGACAGCGGGCTTAACCAAGTCAGTAGAGGGTATCAGCAAGTATCCGCGCTACCTGGGTAAGGTAATACCCGCATAAAACCTTAGGATACAATTTAAGTACAAAAGTCAGAGAACATTTGCGCTGCACCCAAAGTATAAAAATTCACGTTCAGGGACTTTTTTCCCAAAACACCTTTTAAAAAGTTCACTGGTTAGCACACTTCAAATGGAGAAAGTCAATGAAGATAGCATTGCACCAATAATGTCAGCGTTCACAGCAAAGGACTTCCTTTCCCGATACACCTTGAAAACTCTTTTTCTTTTGGAAACTAACTTACTTTTAAATTCTCGCCCCTAGGCCCATAAAGGTATCTTGTCACCCTCTGATATTGGTTGGAATACACCCAGTCACAGTACACAGTGCATCAGCTTAACAGATACACACATAAGGACATTTACATTCAAGTTCTGCCTCGCATTCATATAATGGTATCTTTAGCAGGTCGTCTTAGTGGTATCCGGACTCCAGGTCAACAACAAAAAGGTCGACACACCTTAGGTTGACGCCAATTGGTCGACACACCTTAGGTCGCCATGGACAAAAGGTCGACGTGGTCAAAAGGTCGACAGGAACAAGGTCGACATGGAAAAAAGGTCTACATGAGTTTTTCACATTTTTTTTCTTTTTTGGAACCTTTTCATACTTAACGATCCACGTGGACTACGATTGGAACGGTAATCTCTGCCGAGCGGAGCGAAGGCACCATGCCCGAAGCATGGCGAGCGAAGCGAGCCATGCGAGGGGACGCGGTGCACTAATTGGGGTTCCCGGTCACTCTACGAAGAAAACGACACACCAAAAAAACATAAAAAAATCATGTCGACCTTTTTCCATGTCGACCTTGTTCCTGTCGACCTTTTGTCCATGTCGACCTTTTGTCAATGTTGACCTAAGGTGTGTCGACCAATTGGCGTCGACCTAAGGTGTGTCGACCTTTTTGTTGTCGACCTGGAGTCCCAGACCCGTCTTAGTGTCCCCAGTAAAAGCAATATCCACAGCAGGATGTTCAATAAAAAAAAGTCCTTATATAAAAAATATACACATCATTTAAAATCACAAAAAATACAGCATTAGCACAGTCCAACAGGTGGAATACAGGAGGAGAGAAGTGCAGCAGTTGTTTATTACCAGAGACCTTCCCAGCTACAGACTCGGAGACCCAGGTAACTGTCAGCTGTGATCAAACTCTCCCACGGTTCCACACAGACGCAGCTCCTTCACAGATGACGACAGCGGCACACAGGACCAGTGCGAGTTCAGTTGGACAACATGATGGAGGTCGCGTATATTAATCATCAAGGCGGAATGCAAAGTCCCATGGCCATGAGAGAGGTGGCGAAGGTTCATCAGGTAATCCTCTTAGTAGTCTTCATACCAGGAGTGGACAACTGGGAAGCCGATTACCTCAGTCACCAGGATCTTCATCCAGGAGAATGGCCTTTTCATCCGGACATATTTCAGGTCCTCATCCGGAGATGAGGATGTCCGCAGGTGGACCTCATGGCCTCCCGGTTGAATCATCAGTTGCCCTGCTACGTGTCCAGAACAAGGGATCCAGCGGTGGTGGTGGTAGACGCAATCACGGTCCCCTGGCCATAGGACCTAGTTTATCTGTTTTCGTCCATTCCTCTTCTACCCGGCGTCCTCAAGTTCATCAAGCGCAAGACTGCCATGGTCATATTGGTGGCTTCAAATTGGCCTCGGCGGAAAAATGGAGGAAGTCTGCCTTGGAGTGTGATTTCCATCACTGGTGCTCGGTAGTGCGTGCACATTTTTGCTGATATCTGGTGAATTTGGAATGCCAGGGTTAAGGTGTTGATTTGCGAAGGTGAATAAAGGTCATTAGAGCAACAGAGACAAGAGCAGAAGCAAGGGAGTTATTGTATAGTGAAGTGGGTTTACATGAAAAGCCTTGGTCTACGTGGAAATTCCCACTCAAAACCAGAATGTTTATTACCTGGGTGGTATTTTAGGTGAGGATGGAAATGTTGTAATGAATGGACGGTGTGGTCCACATGGGATAACAGTCTGTAAATTAGGGGGATCTGTTCCATATACATGTTTCATCATTTTAAATTATTGATCTGTTGTATGTTTGATTTTAGATGGCTTACTTGGCGTTTCTGATGCTCTACACATATGTAGTCCTGGTTAAAATGGAAAGTTTGCCTTCTGTCCAAGAGTGGATTGTGGTCTCATTCATATTTACCACAGCTGTAGATACAGTACGTGAGGTATGTATTGAGGAAATAAATTTGATTAGAACTTTATTGTTGGTTTCATAATATTTTTTATTTTTAAATTGAGTGATTTTTTTATTTCTTTAAATAAAACATTAAACAAAACAATAAATCCAGTACATAAGAAATAATGATGCACACAGCTTGCATATATAATTGCAGGAATCCTCATAAACTAGGCTATGAATTAGCATAAAAAATAATATTTTTTAAGAAAAACAAAAATCAAGAAAAAGGAAGGGCCACCCCTACTGTGGTACCCCGGAAAAATTGTGTATACCCTTTTAACATATAAATGACAGTGATTGCACCTTATGTATCATTTGGCTAGCACAGCAGGGTTAAGGGACGGACCAGAGTCGGGTCACATGTCCTGTTTATGAGGTGGCAGGATCTGATTGGACAGTAACAGTGTCGGACTGGGGCATGAAGGGTCCACCGGAGCAATGCAGTAGTAGGGGACTATGCTTAGGGGTGTGGCCTGTCACCACAGAGGCTTGGCTAACCATTAGCGAGTGCATGGCCTGGGCCCCTTGATAAATATATACAGTAAATACTGCTAGTGCATGGACAATAATGTACAGATTAATAGCAGCAATGCACTGAACAAAATACACCAAAGTCCTGTGCAGTGTAATGTAACATATGCATAATGTATAATCAGTACATAGTCTGGAACCTGATCCCTACAGGAGGAGAAGGGCCCCCAGTCAGTGGGGCCCACCAAGTGTTTCTCCTGTACCCCTGGGGGCCTGTCGCACCCTGTACAGTAAAGCTGAGAGCAAGCGCAGCCTTGTGGAAAGAAGAGGGCGTGGACACAGAGTTGGATAGAAGCCATTGCGGGGAGCAGGCTGGCTTTGAAGAGCGGAGCAGGACAGCCGTGTTGTGAGAGTTGGGTGGTCACGTAGGGCAGTGGAGAGCAACGATGCAGAGTCAAGGCTGCAGGGTACTTCCGCATGTTGGAGAGAACCGGTAGAGTGGGCGTTAGAAGCTGCAGCTGGGGACCAGACACCACCAGGCCTGTGCAGACGCACGTATGCCGCAGCCATGTTTGAAGAGCTTGATCCTGGAGTAACCTGAGAAGTTCAGAGTGAATGAAGGAGACTGTTGTTGTTGCTTACTGCAGGAGCCCTATTGTCATTTGTCACATTTACACCGGCCATGACCGCATGGAGAGGGGGTTCTTCTCACAGGCCTATTGCTGAGAACCATGCAGAGTAACCCCTGTTTGAGCACAGCGCTGATCAGTATAAAGACACAGTGGGGGTCATTTAGACCAGATCGCTGCTGTGCTTTTTCACAGCAATTAGCAGAATTTGCTATGCTTTGGATTACATGCTGGGGGCCGCCCATTGCAGGGCAAAGCCGCCCAGCATGCTGACCGCCACCTCACCCCCTTGATGAAGCAGAAATTGCGATCGCATCACAATTTCTGCTTCATAGCAGAAATTAGGGATGCTTCCTGCGTTCCGGTAGGAAGGCCGCCGCCATGTCCCTGATCACGGCGGCTGCATGTGACATCAGGCAGCCACAGCGATCACACCCTCGCCACGCCCCGTTCGTGCCGGCACGCCTTCCGTTTACCGGTCACACCCCCGCAACACTCCATCTCCGCCTGGAAAATGGAGCGTTGCATTCGCAGGTGCATGCGCAGGATGGGTGCTGCGCATGTGTGGCAAACGCAATAATTCCAATTGGATCGTGATTTGGGATCCAGCCTGAATTAGCCCCTATGTGTGTATCTGTGATTGATTGAATTCTTGAATTGTCCAGAAATCGTGAGCTGTAGGTAAACATTATTTTCATAATATCATTCTAAAGTGATTTTTTTCTTCATTGTGATTGTCGTCTTCATTTGTTATATTGTGATTGTTTAATTTCTGCCATGTATCTAATAATCACTTTCTATCCAGAATTCCTTGTAGCACAATAAAGAAAATTCCATATGGAGATTGCTGAGCTTGAACTCTCTGCTTGCATATTAAATTGTCCTACCTCCCTGACCCACATACAGCAAACAAGGTATAGGGAAAGCATCCATCACATAGCCACCGAACACCTGTGACACCTCTACCAACCACATAGACACCTGCCAACCACGGAGTGTTACACTACCAACTAAACTATTACCACTATGTAACCTACCAGTAGGTTCAGTGCTCCCCTGCAAACTATAAATTTGCACCCTCCCATACTTACCAAAGTGACAGCACGTGTCAAAAAAGGTGGTCTATACTCACAAGGAAGGGACATGGCCACACAATAGTAGCCCCATTTCAAAAATAGCCACACAGTAGCACCATCTTATTCACATTACACCACATGTAGTAGTGCCTCATAAACACATAATGCCCCCAGTAGTAGTGACGCTTGTACACATAATGCCCTCAGTAGTAGTACCGCTTATACACATAATGCCCCAGTAGTAGTGCCCATTACACACATAATGCCCACAGTAGTAGTGCTGCTTATACACATAATCCCCACAGAAGTAGCTTTGCTTATTCACATAATGCCTACAGTAGTAGTGCCATTATACATACAATACCCACAGTAGTGCCACGTATACATAATGCCCCCAGTAGTAGAGCCGCTTATACATAATGCCCCTAGTAGTAGTGCTGCTTATACATAATGACCCTGGTAGCGGCGGTGCTTAAACATAATGTACCCAGTAGTGGCGCTGCTTATACATAATGCCCTCAGATGTAGTGCCGCTTATACACATAATACTCCCAGTAGTAGTAGTGAGTTTTATACATAATGCCCCCAGTAGTAGTATCCCTTATACACATAATGCCCCTAGTAGTGGCATTGTCGTAACAAGACATTTTAGCACTGTGTGCAAGAAACAGCATCAGCACCCCACCAACACCACCACCAAATACAAAACAAGGCCAACGCACGTTGTAGACGTGCACCAAAACTATAGGGGCATGGCTTCATGGGGAAGGGGTGTGGCCACATAGCTCCCTTTTACACAGTATGGCAGGTAGAGTCCCCCTTTTACACAGTACAGCATGTAGAGTCCCCTTTTACACATTAGGCAGGTAGAGTCCCCCTTTTACACAGTATGGCACGTAGAGTCCCCATTTTACACATTACGTCAGGCAGAGGTCCCTTTACACAGTACGACAGCTAGAGTCCCCTTTTACACATTAGGCAGGTAGAGTCACCCTTTTACACATTAGGCAGCAGAGCCCCCTTTTTTCTACACATTAGGCAGGGAGTGTGTGTGTGTGTGTGTGTGTGTGTGTCACATTAGGCAGGGAGAGTGTGTGTGTCACATTAGGCAGGGAGAGTGTGTGTCACATTAGGCAGGGAGAGTGTGTGTCACATTAGGCAGGGAGTGTGTGTGTATGTTTTGTCACCTGTGGGGGCAATCCGGCATCCAGACCTGCCAGGCGCAGACACTGTTCTACAGGCGCTCCTACTGCTTCTCCATTCCTGATGCGGCGGTGGATCTAGCAGGCGGAATCAGCAGAGGCGGGTTATATACGGCAGCTGGCGGCTTCAATAGCGCTCCCTCTCCTTTGCAGCGGGTCTCACTGGTGGAATTACCGCTTGGGGGATTATGCTGTGTAACACCAAATGATGCCTGCGCCACTGCTCCCCATCCCTTACCGAGGCAGCGGCAAGACACAGGCGCCGGCGGACAGCATGACTTTCCCTACTGCTTCACTCACTAAAACGCTCATACGTGGGGGTGTGCTGCCTGATGGTGTGCCTTCAGTGCAGTTGAGCTGTGGGCAAGGCACCATCGGCATACACCTTGTTACGGCCCTGAGTAGTGGCACTGCTTATACATAATGCCCCCAGTAGTGGCACTGCTTATACATAATTCCCCCAGTTGTGGCACAGCTTATACATAATGACCCCAGTAGTGGCGCTGCTTAAACATAATGCACCCATTAGTGGCACCGCTTATACATAGTGCCTCCAGTAGTGGCATCACTTATATATAATGCCCCCAGATGTAGCGCCGCTTATACACATAATACTCCCAGCAGTAGTGATGTTTATTCATAATGCCCCCAGTAGTAGTGCCCGTTATACACATAATGTCCCCAGTAGTAAAGCTGCTTATGCATAATGCCCCCAGTAGTGGCGTGCTTATACATAATGCCCCAGTAGAGACACCACTTATACATAATGCCCCTTATACACATAAAGCACCCAGTATTTGTGCTGCTTATACATAATGCCACCAGTAGAGGCGTGCTTATACATAATGCCCCCAGTAATGACACTGCTTATACATAATGCCCCCAGTAGCAGTGCGACCTATGCATAATGCCACCAGTAGTGACGTTTATTCATAATGCTCCCAGTAGTAGTGCCCCTTATACACATAATGTCCCTAGTAGTGGTGCTGCTTATACATAATGCCCCAAGTAATGGCATGCTTATACATAATGCCCCCAGTAATGGCATCACTTGTACATAATGCCCCCAGTAGTAGTGTGGCTTATACATAATGCCACCAGTATTGGCACAGCTTATACATAATGCCACCAGTAGTGGTGCAGCTTACACATAATGCCTCCAGTAGTGGTGCCGCATATACATAGTGCCCCCAGTAGTGCCACTTATACACATTATGCCCCCACACACACACCTACATACACACACACAAACTTTTTCACACTCACTCTTTTTCCCTCCACGTACCTATCAAAGTTTAGCTGGCTGGATCTGGTGCAGCTCGTCCTCCTCTGTAGCAGCCTGGTCCTGTATAGTTCCGCCCCCTCAGTCCCATGTAGCTCTACACCCTTTTCAGACTGAACACTGCCACTGTCATAGGTGGGGGGAGGACGTTTCAAGCTGCCAGCACTGCTGCCTGTCATACAGTGTGACAGGCGCAGCAGCTGGCAGCATCAGGGACATCAGCAGGGAGGCACAGCAGGAAGAGCGCCTCTCTGCTTTGCATCCCTTTGCTGAGCGGGTAGCATCGGGCCTGCCTACCAGGATTGATGTTTATACTATTGTATTTCTTTGTGTATGGCGCTACAGACACTTGGTGATGCCATATAACAGTGTAATTTACTTATACTGGATATATTCAGTAGTGGTCATTCTGAAAGCACAATGGCAATGCTAGGTACCATACGACTTAACTCCTGTTTGTGCAATTAACAAGGAACTGCATCCAAGTAAAGTGTCAAGGTCAGTGTAGTACCATACTGAATAAGGCCTGTTGATACACGTGCTAAAAACTACCATGGAGTATAAGAACTTCACTTATGCTCTATCTTTATTATAAGAGTTTATAAAAATTATTTTGACTAACCGTATTCTTAGTGCTTAGAGTGTGCACCTGCATTTTTCTTTTTCTTGTGTGGTATTAGAAGCCTTAGCATAGTAGCATCTCTTATTAAGTTTAAAAAAGGGTGTGCAGTCCAAGTGCCCCCTTTTTCCTGTTGATACACATGGCAGGTGAATGATCATGTGAGGACAGGAAGTTGTTTCTTGTGCTGGTCTTTCAGCTAAATGTTTCCTGGACTGTTAATATATATGTTGCATAGTGTTGGGCGTTCTTGTCTGAAAGTACACACATATACTGTACTTTGTATGAGCTTGCTGTCATTTAATTAAATTCTTAATCTTTTGCCGACACGCTTCACTTCAGATCTTCACTTCAGAAGCTGGTAAAAATTCAATGAAGCTTAAAGTCTGGTTCAGCAGTTACCTGAATGTTAATGAGTTCCTGGGAATAATCACTTTCCTTGCTGGTTTTGGATTAAGATTTGGCTCCAGAAATTTGACAGACAACGTCACGGAAGATTTAGTTTTTACAGCTGGAAGAATAATATACTGCCTGAACACTACATTTTGGTTTGTGAAGTTATTCGACATATTAATTGTGCACCCAATTGCTGGCCCATTTGTTTTCATGATTGGGAAAATGGTAAGTCTTTGGAGTGTCTTCATTTGTTGCCTACTTTACTTAGACCTGCGAAATATCATGTAGGAGGTGGTGGGCCTGTAATAACACAAATGCTAAAATAGTCTAACATTTACACAATAGCCGGTGTGTATTACAGTTTGTGAACACTTCACATTTGATCTTGATACTGTATGTAGAAATGTGTAAGACATCCCAAAAAGTGAAATAAGAGATTTACATTAAATATTTTGAATCCTGGATATACTACTGCATGGACATTACACATTTACTGTATTAAGCTGTATGGGTAGACACACATAAATGTCAAACTGCCCATCACATTGGGGAATTGGATGGAAAATCCTGAGCTGCCTATGATCAATAAGATTATTATTTTGACTGTATTGAAAATGGAATCTGGGTAGCTGAAAACTGTTATATGAAAAGATATGTACAGTAGTCTTTATGATTGCGTTAGGCATCCAGATGATCTGGACAGTAGGCACTATCCAATTTGGTGACTGTCTGATGTGTGGTAAGCCACATCATTGTTACAGATGTTGTCTCATCCTCTCTTACAAAAGTCTTGTATAGGACTGCACATACTGTAGTAGTGCTCAAGTTTGTTTGTAAAATAGTATGTTTCCTTTTTATCTTAGATGGCAAGAATGTTTTTCATTGTGGTAATCATGGGTATTGTAGTGTTTGCATTTGGTGTTCCAAGGAAGTCTATCCTTTATCCTAATGAAGAACCTTCCTGGTCTCTTGCTAAAGATGTAGTATTTCGTCCATACTGGATGACCTACGGTGAAATGTTTGCTTACGAAATAGATGGTAAGTTTTGCACCAATTGTAAATAGATTGTTAATAAAAAGTCATAGAAAATAAATGTATGGTTTAAGGCAGACCTGGGCAAAGTACGGCCCGCGGGCCACATACGGCCCTTTGACAATCCCTGTCCGGCCCACAGGCTCCCTGCACCATGGATGCTCGGGTCCTGCAGGACGCGCTGTGAATCACAGTCCTGTGTGCCTCAGCCAATACTGAAATGCTATTGGCTGAGGCGCACACAGGATGAGTGACTCACAGTGCATCCTGCAGGACACAATAGTTTCCCATTGCCCGCCTTCCCTGTCAGTCACCGCCAGCGTGTTCCCAAGGCGCCTCCTGATACGTCCGTCGTCCTTCCTTGCCTGACGGTGCGCCGCTCAGTCAGCACCATGCTGTGGGACAACTGCACACAGCAAGATCACTGTACAGGGCCAGCACTTACTGTATGTAATGTTGCTGACTAGAGGATCGTTCTCCTACCGCCAATATAGAGATCCTGGGCAGGTACACATTATATCCCCTGTACATAAAAAAATAATAATAATTATGTGTGTGTGTGTGTGTGTACCCTAAATTGTGTAGTAGAACTGCTTGTAGAACTACAAGTCCGAGGTTCGATTGTCTCTTAATTTTGTCCTATAAATACCCAGCGCTGGATCTGGTGCACTTAAGACCTTCTTAATTAGGTTGGCGTCTTCCCCTTATTCCCGTATCCACCGTCAGGTAATGTGTGCAACTCAATTGAAAAGAAGGGGTGTGCACCACAGTGCATAAAACCACAAATTTATTAGGACAACCACATACAATTAAGTATAGAATCACGTACTAACAGTGGCGGTATAAACCACTGCAAGTAACATCAGCATCATTGGTTTGGCC